>NW_020172000.1:1349806-1439986 GCF_003031525.2 Neophocaena asiaeorientalis asiaeorientalis
CAGGCCTCTCACTGTTGTGGCCTCTCCCATTGCGGAGCACAGGCTCTGGACGTGCAGGCTCAGTGGCCATGGCTCATGGGCCTAGCCACTCTGTGGCATGTGGGATCTTCCCGGACCGGGGCACGAACCCATGTCCCCTGCGTCGGCAGGTGGACTCTCAACCACTGCGCCACCAGGGAAGCCCTGGAGGTTCTTCTTTATAGAAGAATGCTAGCTAATAAATGTATTATTTAACCCCCTCCAGTGTAATAAGGAGTGCAAGCATAGATTATTATTGGAGGCTAGAACCATTGGGTAAAAAGGTTTTGGGAGCTGATAGTCAAAAGGTCTCAGGATATCACTGTACAGTTAATTCTAAATATAAAGGGAAAAAGGTACACTTACAGTGTGGAGAGCTGATAGACCCTAATGTAACCATAGGATCAAACCCAGCATCATCAGTATAGGCACAAACTGACATGCCTGCTGATGATGCATTGGGAAGTCTGCAACATCACCTAAACGTTGGTCTTTTTCAAAATGTTTAACCTGAATATAATCTTGAACAAACTATTAGAAAACTCTAGAATGTGGGACACTCTACATGATAGACATGACCTGGACTCTTTGAAAATATCAATGTCATAAAAAAAAACCCACTGGCAACAAAAATAGCAAGGAACTATTCAAGATTAAAAGAAACTAAAGAGATGTTACAACCCAAATGTAATAGGGGACGTTGATTGAATTCTCAGTCATAAATAAATCTATAAAAGACAATTTTAGGAGAAATGGAAGAATTAAATTTGGACTAGATAATATATGATACTATTGAATTCATGTTCAATTTTCTAATTGTCATGTAGAATAATTTTTTATTAAGAGATGTCTGAAGTATTTAGAGCTAAGTGCTATGCTTTTTGCAATTTACACAGAAAGAGGGAGAGGGAAAGGGAGAGAGAGAATGACAGAGAGAAAGGGAGAGAATGACAGAGTTGGCAAAATGTTAAAAATTGGTGAATCTAGTTAAAGGGTTGTAGTTGTTTGAATGGTTCACCCTTCAAAAATATGTCCAAGTCCTAACTCCTGATACTTGTGAATGTGACCTTATTTTGAAAAAAGGGTCTTCACAGATATACTTAGGTCAAGGATCTCAAGATGATATCATACTAGGTTTAGTGTGGGCCCTAAACCCAATGTCTCATGCCCTTGTAAGAGAATGGAGAGGTCATAGTGGGTACAAAGTATACTGTCCTACAAAGATGGAGGCAGAGATTGGAGTTACCTCAAGCTAAAGATCACCAGGAGCCACCAGAAGCTGAAAGTGGCAAAGAAGTATTCTTCTACAGAGGGTGCTTGGCCTGGCTGGCACCTTGATTTCAGATTTTTAGCCTTCAGAACTATGAGAGAATAAATTTCTGTTGTTTTAAGACACCAAGTTTGTGATAACTTGTTGCAGCAGCCCCAGGAAATTAATACAAGGGTATACCAGTTTTGCACCATACTTTCTTTCAGGTTTTCTGTAGGTTTAAAATTTTTCCAAAAAAAAAAATTAAAAATACCATCATGACAGAGAGACTGCACAAGAAACAAAAAGTGTTATAGTTTAGTACCTTTAATGGCACTTTTCTGCATTTTAAACCAGAGGCTTCACATCTTCATTTTGCACTGTTCGCCACAGATTATATAGCAAACTCTGCTATTGAATAAACTGTGGCATTAAAATAGATCTCTTTAAACCTCTCCTCCTGCTGGTGGTCAGTATTCACTAAAGCAGGCCTGAATATGTGAGGGCAAGGGAAACCAGCAGGAGGAGGGCCAAGGGCTGCAGTGCCTGGGAAGTAGGCAAGGCCTGACAAGGGACCTTGACAGACTTGAAAGTTTAGAACCAAGTCAGCTATCCTCTTGCATTGTTTACTTTGTTTCCTACTTATCTCCTCAACAACATTTTAAGATATTTAAGTGCTAAAACCTTGTCTTCTGCTCCTTGGAATCACTTGACACCTCATGGCATTGTGCTAGGCACAGAGTTAAGTCTTCAATGATTACTTGAATTGAGATTTGTTGTAGGCTAGAGGGAGTTTAGGGAATGTGGGAGACAGCAGAAGAAATTTGAGAATCTTTAACCGAGTCTTTCCTAGGTTACTAAAATGAAACAAAAGCACATCTCTGAAATTGACCTGTGTCATTTGGGGGATTAGGTAAAGGGAGAGAAGCATAAATGCTTCCCTGGTTGGAAAGGGAGACTGTAGGTTGAGTTCACTATTGACTTCTGTCCATATGTAGCTTTCAGGCAAGGCCAATTCTGCAATTGTCCCAATGGATTAAAAAAAGAATTCGTGATATGGGTTTGGGAGTAGGATAGGATAGAATAGCCTATCCTATGTATCATATTTAAGATTTAAATATCCTTTCTCATCCAAAGGTATCTTTGTTGTTTCCATCATGTATTATATTGGTTTGGGACCATGTGTATTTTGACAGACCCTCTGCAAGTATCTTTCAAATGTTTGTAGTATTTGTATGCTATTTATTCATTTTGTTTGTTTAACAAACACTTGTATAGTGGTTACTGTGTACCAGGTACTACTTTTTTTATATAAACGTTAATTTAGTCTTCAGAATACTATACAGAGTAGGAAACTGAGGCACAGAGAGGTTAAGGAAACTGAAAAGGTCATCTAGGTAGTGAGAGGTAGAGCCCAGCATTTGAACCCAGGCAGAGTTCCCCACTCTTAATCCACTATACTTTGCTGTCTTGCTTTGTACTTGGCAAAGGTGCAGGTGTTGAAGATGGGAAAAGAAGTTCTAGGCCACAGCCTGTCCCCAAAACCTTAAGTAGCCATCTCACATTTGTTTACTAAGTAATGGCAGGACTTTGGGGCAGAAGCTTGTATTCCTTTTGGAAGGTGATGGGTTTACACAGGATCAGTCTGTATCTGCCCAGTAGGACAAACAAAACTCATGAATCCAGAAGACTCTACAACGCTTCTGGCAGAAAAGCTGGGAATTTCTGTATTTATTAGAGGGTTAAACTTGGGACAGAATACATAAATCTGTTTTTCTTTGCCCAATACCACCACTACAATGTAGGGATATTTTTTTTCTTTTTCTCTTTCTTTCTTTTTCTTTTCTTTTTCTTTTTTTTTTTTTTTTTTTTTTTTTTTTGCTGTTACTAGGCATTGACTCCTCAAGCTGATATAAGAGATTGAGCTAAAAATAGTGTAGTTTCAGTAGGGAAAGTCATTGTATCAGGACTCTTTGCCCCTCTATAAAAGGATTTTATTAGCTTCAAGGCTAAACATCTTCAGGCATAGCAGGACTCAGTGATTCAAAAACTATTATCAGCTACATGCACCCCAATGTTCATAGCAGCATTATTTACAATAGCCGAGATATGGAAGCAACCTAAGTGTCCATGAACAGATGGATGGATAAAGATGTGGTATATATCTATAATGGAATATTAACCATAAAAAAGAATGAAATGTTTTGCCATTTGCAACAACATGGATCGACCTGGAGGGTATTAGTGAAAAAAGTCAGAGGAAGCCAAACACTATATGTTATCACTTATATGTGGAATCTAAAAAATAAAACATATGAATGAATATAACAAAACAGAAACAGACTGACAGATATAGAGAACAAACTAGTGGTTACCAGTGGGGAGAGGAAAGGGAGGAGGGGCAAGATAGGGGTAGAGGATTAACAGGTACCAACTACTATGTATAAAATAAATACACTAGAAGGATGTAAAGTACAGTACAGGGAAATATACCTATTATTTTCTAATAACTTTAAGTATAATATAACCTATAAAAATATTGAATCACTATGTCATACACTTGAAACTAATATAATGTTATAAATCAACTATATTTCAATTAAAAATTTATACTTAAAAATATCATCACGGGGCTTCCCTGGTGGCGCAGTGGTTGAGAGTCCGCCTGCCAATGCAGGGGACACGGGTTCGTGAACCTGGACAATCTATTAGGGTTGTTTGATGCAGAAAGCATGCATTCAATAAAGAACCACCAATGAAATTTATATGGACTACCAAAACATCCTATTCAAGCCTCTACAAAAATCCCATTGTTTCATCATATGGATGAGACTAATTTAGAGGCAAGAAACAAAAAATAGGGATAAATGGGCCATTTGAAATGAGAAATATAAACAATGAGATGTCCATGGGCTGGTCTGATTTAATACTTTAATATGTTTTAGATCCGGGGTCAGGAAACTTTTTCTGTAAAGGAACAGATAGTTAATGTTTTTGGCTTTGTAGCCCATACGTGTCTTAGCATGAAAGCACCCAAAAACATGTAAATGAATGGGTATGACTGAGTTCCAATAAAATTTTATTTTTAAAAACAGGCAGTAGGTTGGATTTGGCCCACAGGTGGTAGTTTGTTGAATCTGGTTGTAGATGGATAATAATGTACTATGTAGGAGTATGGACTCTTGCTGTTAGAAGTATCTAGATTTGAGTCTTGCTGTTTACTTACTAGCTCTATGCATAATTTCCTTCACTACTCTAAGCCTCAATTTCCTCACCTGCCTAATAGGGATAATAACAGATGTCTAAGAGTGTTGTTTTAAGAATTAAAAGAAAATACACATAAAGCACAATGCCTGGCATGTAGTAAGTGGTCAGTACATGGTAGCTATTATTACTATTATTAAGGCCAATGGGGAGAAACTATAAGAAAAACTTATGAAAGGGAAGAAAGATGAGCTTCAGTGTTAAGGATATCTATTTATTAAAACATTCCAACTACATTTTTAGGGTAGTGGAATTTGTGTCATCAATTACATCTCAGGAGAGAGAATAGTAGGCTTCAGGGAAAGGTCTACAATGACTCTTTCCTCGGGATGCTGATGAAACCCAAAAAGGCCAAAAAATGACTGGATATTATTTTTAAAAGCTTTAGTAACAAAAGAGACGACGTTATCTTGTTCAAATTTATTTTGTGTCCACACCTGGAATTCTGGGTAAGTTTGGAATAATTATTTTCGCTAAAGACAGAGTAGGGATGGAGAAGATTTGGAAAGGGTGTGCTGAAGAGATTACTGGCCTATATGTGTGAGGGCCCACATAAAAGATTAAGACTTTTCAGTCTGGGACATCAATCTGGGAAGGACAGGTAGGATAGTAGTCAAGAACATGGCCTTTTCTGTCAGATAGATAGACCTGGAGATGAATCCTGGCTACAAGACTTATTAGCTTGAGTCCTTAGATAAATTACTTAAACCTTATGAGTTTACTTGTTTTCACCTGTAAAATGCAAATACTAATGGTGTTACTGTGAGGATTATGCCCATGAATCGGAGAGTCTTGTGCTCGGCACACAGTAAGCACTCAGTGACTATTATTATTATTTGAAGCCTCTAAAATCATGTGTGAAGTGATCAGCATCAAGATAGACTCTTTCATATCCTGGAACAATTTAATGGGGAGGGGAATGTCTTTAAATTATACATAGATGAAGCTAATGCAAGTAAGGGGAAGTCTGATGTAAATGGCAGATAGTAAGCCAATGGTATCCATCGCCCCCATGAAGCATTACAGACTGAAAACATATTTAATAAAGGATACATGCATGGTAGACTCATCATGGGTAACTAAGGGAACACGAAGTTTGATAGTTGTTGCTAACCTTATGGTTATTGTAAAAAAGAACATGGCTGTCTTCCTACAAATGCTCCTTAGAGACAGACTGTTGAACTGGAAATTCCCTGAGTTTGATATAGTGGTGGCAGATCTCAAATTTCAATGACCAACTAACTGTTGTCAGACTACATCAAATTCTTGTTTTAATCTTGATATTCCTATGACGGTGGCAGGTAACAACCATCAGGAGCCTTCAAAGTCCCTGTTGTCTCTTGGCATTGTGAAAACACTGTAAACATCATTGAGCTATTATTCAAAAAGACCCAATAGCTTTGAATGAAGAGCTACAGAAATATGAGGGCTTCATGATAGCCAGAAACTTTTGTTAGAATCCTGACTCAACAAGCAAGAGCCTACCCAGTCAGATAAAGCAGACACAGTACGTGTTTAGATTTGTCAAGGGATTTTCTACAACTATTAGAAACACAAATGAAATCTCAAAGTCCTAGAAGGCACTGATTTGCTATGTGCTTCTTTTATAGACTGTTGTCCAGAACATGTATTTCAACCAGTGGCTATGTGAATACCAGTTACTAGAGTGGCCTTTCTCTACTGAGTGGTCTTGGGAGGTGTAATAGGGTCAGTTAGGCTGGTCAGGAGGGGTGTGACTTAGAGTGTTTCCCTCTTCTATCAGAGATCAGCTCTGGCATTAGCAAGACACTGGTTTCAAACCCTAGCCCTGCCACTTACTTGGTGTGTGAATTTAGGGCAGAGAAGTTAACTGCTCTGAACTTTCATTTCATCATCTTTAAATTGAATTAATAACACCTGCCCCATAAAGGCGTGGTAAGCATTAAATGTCAGAAATGGATATTCTATCAATATATTTTAGTAGTGTGAAATTAAATGAGTATCATTAACAAAGCATATATGACCCAGCAATCCCACTACTGGATATATACCCTGAGAAAACCATCATTCAGAAAGAGTCATGTACCACAATGTTCATTGCAGCTCTATTTACAATAGCCAGGACGTAGAAGCAACGTAAGTGTCCATTGACAGATGAATGGATAAAGAAGATGTGGCACATATATACAATGGAATATTACTCAGCCATATAAAGAAACAAAATTGAGTTATTTGTAGTGAGGTGGATGGACCTGGAGTCTGTCATACAGAGGGAAGTAAGTCAGAAAGAGAAAAAACAAATACCGTATGCTAACACATATATACGGAATCAAAAAAAAATGGTTCTGAAGAACCTAGTGGCAGGACAGGAATAAAGACGCAGATGTAGAGAATGGACTTGAGGACACGGGGAGGGGGAAGGGTAAGCTGAGACAAAGTGAGAGAGTGGCATGGACGTATATACACTACAAATGTAAAACAGGTAGCTAGTGGGAAGCAGCTGCATAGCAGAGGGAGACCAGCTCGGTGCTTTGTGACCACCTAGAGGGGTGGGATAGGGAGGGTGGAGGGAGATGCAATAGGGAGGGGATATGGGGCTATATGTATACATATAGCTGATTCACTTTGTTATACAGCAGCGACTAATACAACAATGTAAAGCAATTATACTCCAATAAAGATGTTTAAAAAAAACAAAGCACTGAGCACAGTGCCTGGCATAAACCAACTATTAGTTCCCTTTCTCTAGACGCACACAAAGCCAGATTTTATGTCCAAAGGGATGAGTCTTCTATGCATAGGGAAAACTGAAATTCTACAGGGTTCTCCATGTAAAAGTAAATGGAGTGGGTGGAATACAGTCACAATTGGCTTATCACTGAGCTGGATGGATAAGAGTACCAGTGCCATGTAAGGTATGTACTAGAAGTCAATGAGCAGGAAGCAGGTTCAAATAGACTGCAGAACCAAAGCCAATACCAGGAAGTAATACCAATAATTTAGTGCATGAATGCTCAAAGTTATAGTGGAAATCAATGACTGGAAAGTGTGGTTCAAATACCAAGATAGTTCTACTGATTCTACTAAATGGTGTAACTCACTTCCAGGACTTTTGTTTGTAAAGCGTGGGCAGTGACGCCTGCATGAAGGTGACATTGAAGATTCATGACACTATATTCCCTTGAATGTTTTTCCATTTTCCTGGCCAAGTGAGACCTGAAGCTTCATAGGGAGGCAATAAAGCATGGCCACCGGTGTATCAATAAAAGGCTTTATATATGTAACACAAGCTTCCAGAGCTCTCCCAAGGGCATGAGGTTTTACATTTTGCCCAGAGGCTGGTATATCTTAAATTTTCTGTTTTGTTTCAGAGATGACTATTATCATAGGCAAGATGGTGCTGGGTGGAGAAGATCTTCCAGAGTCCAAAAAAAGGGTGATATTTGTTTTAACCATCATGGATAGAAGTGAAGGCTCTATGGGTCTGATTGAATAATGAGAGTCACATGGGTCCCATGTGCTGCCATCTGGACAGAATAGAGGTAGTGAGAATTAGGTCAGTCATACACTCTTCTCTCTCTAAAGGTGCTTGTCGGGGGCTCACGTCTACAGTCATGTGTTATGTCTTCATCCACGGCAGTATATTCTGATGGTTAGACTGAACTATGTGGTATTGTAAGAAGCAATTACTTATGCCAGGTACCATGGTGCTGGGTGTGAGTAGAAGTAAACGTAGGAAGTGCAAACCATAGGTATTTAGGAATGTTATTATAGCTGTAGACAAATGAGAGAGATAAAGAGGGATACTGGCTGACTGTTGCGGCAAGGCTCCCAGGGAGGACAGTCTTCAGTGGATTCACTACGGTTTACACTGTGATGCTGACTTTGCATGGTGAGAATCTTATTTTGTCTCCAGTGTGCTCAGAGGTGATTAGGGTCTGGAGAACGGATGCTATTAAAACCACAAAATTGATGTATAAGCCAAACACCAATTTATTCACTTATAGTGAGAATTAACTGCCAAGTAGGCTAGAACACTTCACGTCAGCTGGTTAGCAAATTTTCTTCCCATAACAAAGTTTATATGGGAGAGTAATTAAAAATCAGATTATTTCTTAGAGCATGGAGTCAGAGCAAGGGGAGTTAGGTGACAATCTTAATGGCTAATGACACAAATTGGGATGGCCTGGTGCCTCTATCCCATTGCAGGTGGACCCTGGCAGGGTCTGCTGATCAAAATCCCCTCTCTGACTCTAGAGAGATTACTGATGCCTTACGGCTCTTTAATTGCCCCCTTTTCTAGATTCCATGCAAATCATCCTTTTGTTAACAATTCGTTCTTCAGACTTGTAAAATGATTAAATTCCCTCTTGCTTGGTGGCATGGATCATGTAGCAGATCTGCCTCGCTAAAACTACAACCTTGGTTGTAGCTGGGGGTTCCCCAAGCCTTTGCAACTGCAGACTACATCTTTGAGTAGGGTACATCTCATTTGTTCTCTGTAGATTTTAATTAGTTTCACTCTCAGAGAAATTCACTTAGGTGTAAGTTCTGAGGACTCATCCATGTAACTCTCTTTATGCAAAGTAATTCATTCATTCCAACTGAAGTGGATGGTGTCACTATAACAATATTTTAAAGTGGTAAACAAAATGGTTGCTAGCTAGTAGGCAGTAAAGCATTATCCCAGCATCCCGTTCACATGGTCAGCCTGGCTGTTGGATTGTATCACATAGAGCACAAGAGGCCCTTGATTTGGAATTTCTCAACAAGGAGCTTCTAGAAGTAGGAGGTGAACTGAACTTCATAGCCCGGGATTAATGATCTGTTCTGAGAGGCTATGGAATCTGAAGATTTCTTGGGGAAGAAGGTAATGTTGCTGCAGAGGGAAAGTCCTCTGCGGAAAATAAAGTGACATATCTTTATATGTAAAAAGTACATATGCATAAGGAGTACGCAATGATAAATTGTGGCCCTAAGATAAAGAAAGATTGGTGATTAAGCCAACTGAATGCTCCTGTCAACGTTCCAGGACGATACTGGTGTTCGTAAGGAAAGTGACTGGAGGCCATTGGGTTAGTCCTTTACTATAGAATTGGTGGTACTAGATCAGGATACCTGCAGGTAATACCAGAGTCACTTAAAGTTCAAATAGAGATCCATTAGAGGATCTCATACAATCCCAGTACACTAGTGGGAATTTCTTACCACAGTTGAAATATGTGCATTCAGGTCTCCTAGTTGTCAGAGCATATGGAGTAAGGTGGATGTATAGCAAGCTGTTAATAAAGGAGACTCCTCGCGAATACAAATAAGAATTAGCACAGTGGTTAGTGAGGCACTGATGGGTGAAAAGATATCTGTTTGTTAGTGCTGTAGGATAAGAGTAATAAGGCCCTAGCTGAGTTTAGGTATCATCAAAGCATAATTCTCCAGGCCAGACTACAGTGGCGCTTCGTGTTCTGAGAGGCCTTGATGGCTGCTAGGAAATATGGAATTACTGATTTTACTTCAGGAAATCCATTATGGGGACATACATCAGCCCTAAGAAGCAGGGAACAAAGAGCAGGTAATTACCAGAAAACACCGATTATCATCACTGCATATCCTTGACATTTTACGGATTTTTACCTTTTCAGCATAGCACTACTTTTGCTCAGAAGCATTAGGAATCCATACACAGAGTTAATGTATGCTAAAAGTACAACACAAGCAATCATACCCCCATTTCGTGAGTTTTATGTACAGATGGTGTTGATGTATATGCCCCAGGATTTGAAATGTGAGACGGTTCAGAAAATTGTCTGCCATTAATTGCTCTTCAAGAGCCTCAACTAGATGAAGGTCCCCAGAGGTGGTCCATAAGGGTAGAGCTTAGCATCAATGAGCAGTGATCCTAGATGGTGACCACACTGAGGCCTCTAGAGTCAGAAACTACTGAAGGGCCTGATCCTCGGTCTTCAGTGGAGATTTAGTTAGCCAGGTTCCCCGTCTAAGGCAGCAGGGACATGCTTCAGACACAGTCATTATGATGGGACACACTAAATACTTGTTAGAGGTCATTATCCTAGAGCATTTTGACTTGGCCATAAGGCATGCTGGAACCTGAAGTAGGTTGTTGGAGAAAAGCTAGGGCTTGGCTAAAAACACATACCTGCCTGAAGGGCTAACTCTCAAAGAAGTGGACCCAAAGTTCCAAGCAGACTGCTCAAAGGGCCATACCATTCTAGTTTGTCAATAGCCAAGAGATTACTTTTGAGCAAGCAGCAGTCTTTAAATAGTAGCAAAATATATAGCTGTATGAAAAGTTGGCATAGCTGTGTTTCCATGAAGGTTGGTTTGTGTTAAGCTGGACTCTAATCAGAAGGTGGAGCAGGATTCAGCCTCTAGTAGGAAAATGTTGGTAGGATATGGAAATGCAACTGGGACTTCAGCCAAGAGTCCTAAACCAACAGGGGACTAGGACACAGACCAATGAGAGTAAGGGTGAAGGCCTTGGGCCAACAAACTCAACCCAGGTATCTATCACCTATCGGTGGGGATGGAGTTCCCAATGTATTTCCAGGGTGGTTTCCACTGGGTCAGACTGGGCAGAGTTTTTCCTGCAGGCTTTCAGTACACTTGGGAAATTAGTCCCAACTGTATAAAGTGCCTGGGAATTGTTTTCATCATTGCTTTATCAAGTTTGGTGATGAGTCACCAAATGAACAAGATCTGGTTGTCTAAATTCTCAGAAGCCTAGGAGTTCATGACCGTAAAGTGGTATCCCAGTTCCCCATCTGTATTTTAAATGTGAATGCAGGATATAAATCAATGAGGCCGGAGGTGAGAGGGGTATAAGTTTACAATGTGACCTGCCTGGGCTCCTCTTACTGGTGAGCCGGGTTATTTATCCTTGCTGGGGCTCGAGAACGTTTGGCAAGGCAATCTCTTGTGAAGTGACCAGCCTGGCTGCAGTAGAGGCATGACTGAGTTTCTTGCTGGCGGGCTCGTTTGGCTGGCGTGAGAGGCAGCTGGCTTCCTCGAAGCTGTATAGGGTCTTCCTTGGGTGGTGGGCCTGTGGGGTTGGAGAGGGCTTGGTGGCGGATCAGGGAAGCCAACACTGGGATCTGGGCCTCTGGCTGCAGGAGCTCTGGCCTGTCACTACGTTTCTTATCCAACTGAATACACTGAGTGATAAGGTCTGGGAGATTGTCCGTCAGATCTGTGCCACTTACTTCAGCCTGAATGGAGTCAGCTAGTTCCTCTTGGAAGTGATCACTCTGATTGGTTTCATTATATCTCAGATTTTGAGCAAGGAGCTGGAAAGTAGTGGCATCCTTCTGAGAGAAGTTGTCCCTTTTGTCAACCTTAGCATTCATCAAGGGGTTCATTTCCTGTTTTGTGGGCTCACCAAATGACTGCTGTAACTCAAGAACAAAGTTCTCATATTGCTTCAACAGAGCACTCTGGTAGGTGGTGATTCTGTGTAATTCTCTACTGTATCTTCTGGAATCAAGTGAGACTAAGCAGAATTGAGTACCAATATTGGATACCAATGAGCAGACAGTGGTTTTGCTCTGTGATCAGACAGACGGTGTCATGAGCAAGTAGCCAAATCTGTTAACTATGAAGAAGTCACAAGGGTATGCTGAGAGCTGAGAAATGCCAAAAACTGTTGTCCACTACTCAGTGTTGCCTCTTCTTCATGGAGAATGCCAATGTTCTGCACATTCAGAAGAAATAAATTACCTTAGGACACATAGAAGATTTGGAATTAAGAAGATAAATACAAAAGTTACAGTAGATTTCTCTCCCCACTCCCCTTCTTGGTAATATGGAGGCAATTTGCCCTCAGACTAAGCCTTTGATTCTAAAGTATCTTTCTTTATCAGAGAATCAAAGAGTTTTACAATCCAAAGTGATCGTAGAAATCATCCAGGCCAAATTTGTAATTTCACAGATGAGAAAACAGAGACCTAGAGAAGTAAAAATGTTTGCCCGAGGTCATACAACTAGTTAATATCAGAGCCGGCCTGTTCATCAGAACTGCTGTCCAAAACAGCACTTCCTCCAGGACTACAAATGTAGTTCTTGCCCTTTGCTACTCCAAACGATCAGGGAATCAGCAGTTTTGGCATCACCAGGGAGGTTGTTGGAAATGCTGACTCTAAGGTCCCACCCCAGACCTACTGAATCAGTGTTCCATTTTAACAAGATTCTCCAGGTGATTCGAATGTACATTGAAGTTTGAGAAGTGTTGCTCTACAGAGCACTTAGCCAGAATTGGAATACTCACTGGTTGGACTTGACCCTCAGTGCTCCAATCATAGCCTGCAGTGCTGTGAGGATCCGATTGCTGTGGTGGTAGTTAATCCATTTTTTCTGGCTTTCTAGTCTGTGTCTGAGGTCACATTTGGTTGCCATGGACATGATTAAGACATCACAGGCAAGATGAAGAGGTGAGATTGAGAACCTAGCAAAGAAGAACAGAATATTCTTAAATTATAAAGATCAAAATGTTCAGCAGTCTTCCCTGCATTGATAACAAGAATATAGCAACCAGTAAAAGTTTAAAACAAACCCCAAACATATTGTATGTTGGTTGAACTATTCTGCTATGTAATTCCTCTCACTGTCCTTTCCTTGTGTAGTATTTAAATGTATTTAAATCGGCCATCAGTGGGCAAAAACAAAAAATATGTATCACTGAAAGCAAGATTTGATTCCCTAGGTTTCATTTGATGGCACCTCCTCTCGAAACCTATGGAAGAAATTATTGGAAGAATGAAATAGTGTACGATGGGGGGCCAGAGACTTGCCCAAACACTATCAGTTGGATGATTTGAAGAACTCATTTGCTTCTCAATTTCTTTTTATCTCATGAGGATGACTATCTGGTCTACCTCAAAGGGTTGCTGTGAGTATCAATGAGACAATGGATAGGTGCTCTGAGTAGCAACAAAAAATGAGAGATTTGCTCCCAAGATTGTTCCAGCGCAGCTGAACAATGCCAGTGGTGAGGCTCCATCCTCAGTGCATAACGCCGAAGTAGAAAGATACTGTCATACCTCCTTTCATTCTTCCTTTCCATACCTCACCCATCTAGTCTACTATTTACCTTTCAGACATCTTTCACTTTACAGGTGCCCATCCATGAGTTTATTCCTGTCAACCCAGCTAGGTGTCAACTGATAGCTAATATGTTAATTAATTATTGAGTGTTAATGATTGGCCTTTCTCAGGGTATTCATTTTTGTTTCCTCAAACTTTAATGTGTACAAAAATCCACTTGGTCCCAATCTCTAGCAATTCTGATTCAGTAAGTCTGGAGTGGATGCCAGGAACCTGTACAGGTTGGCTGGCAGATTTCTGATGATGGTGCTCCTTGTGAGAAAAGCCATCCATACAAATATCATGCAATAAAGCCATATCAGTAGCATCTCAGAGAAGTAGGGATGGGGAGGAGACATATTTGGGGGTAGGAGGCTGACCCTCAAATGAGGTAGAATAGGTGGTAGCCTATTCCACCTCCATATAAAGCCACAAGTTGCCCACACTGTTCTTAACAACTGCTCATCTCTCCCAGGTAGCAGAGAGCAAGAGTTCAGCATGTAGGCTCTAGAGTCAGACTGACCTGGGTCCAAACCCTGGCTTGGCCAAAAGTTGTGTGACTCTGGACAAGTTACTTAACCTCTGTGAGAATCAGTTCCAAACTTTAAAATGGAGATGATATTAATACGTGCCTCTTGGTGTCATGAAGATTAAATGAGATGAAAAGAGATTAGCACAGCTTCATGCAGATGGCAGATGCTCCATAAATGTTAGCTATCATTATTCTAGGTCCACAGTCTGTGTTTTAGAATTTAAATTATTTTCAGATTTTAGAAAAGTAACATAGAGTATGTACTGTTTATTACATAACACTCCCAGTAATGTCTGGGAAAACATCCCATAATTAAGCCATTAACATTTCTGCAGGAAAAAAAATGTCTGAATATTCATACTAAAAGAGATAAAGACTAAGTTCATGTCAGCTCAGGTCAGGTTTTTCTGCCAAATAAGTTTTGGCACCAAATTTAAAAAAAAAAAAAAAAGCTTCTGTTGTACAGAGCTTTTTGATTTCAGAATTGAAGCTAAGGGTTTGTGGACCTCTACCAAACTCTTTTTTCTGGGGTGCAATTATAACTTTTCCTTCTCTGTCCCTGCTTTCTGCCCTTTGACTCCACCCTCAGAAGTTCCAGAATATCTGTAGAGGTCTCCAGTTTCTTTACAGAATTATGTATTCAAAGTGGCAGATCATTTAATTTTTCTAATTATGTAGCACTGGTGAAACACTTGCTAAAATTATAAGCATTAGCCCAAATGCAAATCATACAATGGCACTGTTGTCAATGGCAGTTGCTTAATCCCTCAAAGAAAATCTACCTTGCCTTATCATTTTGGAAATTGCTCTCTTTTTAGAGGTCAATGGCCTTCTATTGGATTGTTCCAGCAGATCCTGGGGGAAGAGCCGACAGTCTTGGAGGAGTTCCAGACCACAGTCTTTCGGAGACAAAGTAGAGACAGAGCTCATAACTCAAATGCACAGGCTTGAGGGATCAGACTAGTGAGCTTGGACCAGGTCTGATAGAAAACTGCATATGCTTAAGCTTTTCCTTAATCAGTATGTGCTTCAACTACAAAAACAACACAAAAATAGGTTTAGTAAACTATTGCAGGTCACTTTGATGTTTGTGTTCCGTTTGAACCAAAGCCATAGTTAAGAGTTTCCCCAGATATAAAACTACTTCACTCTGGAGTCCCCTAAGACCCCATTTGGAGAAGGACCTGTAGTATCCTGCTGCCTGTAAGGGAGCTTTGTGACCTTACACTGCTTTATTTTCAAGCTGTTCTACATAACTCATTGGAGAAGATTGAACTAGGGTCATGCAACTACCCAAAGCAGTTGCATTCTTACTCTTGTTCTCCAGATCTTCTAAGGAATGCTGTGGTCATAGGAGCTAAACTGATAGATAAGTAACCCTGATAAGGTGACCACAGGGGCATACTGTTTGAACTTGTCTGAAGACTTGGGTGTGACCCCAGCTCTGCCACTATCTATACTGACAACCTTGGGCAAGTCACTTCCTCTCTCTGGGTCAGTTTCTATATCTGTATAATGACGGGATTGGGTTTCTTGAAGTTTATTAAGATAAGAAATTCTGATTCAGGAAGGTTAACAGGAGACCTAGGAATATGAATTTTTTTTATAGGCACCCCAAATTATTCTGTGTTAAGAAGTCTTCAGATTTTACCTTGGGAATATTGGGTGACTGCCCACACAAAACTCCTGTATTTGTCAGAGGTTCTCAAATTTCAGGATACTTCAGAATCCCCTGGAATTTTAACATACAGATTTTGGGGCCTCACCCCTGAACAGTGTGATTCAGTGGGTCTGGGATGAGGCCAGATGATTTGCATTTTAATCAAGCTCTGTCAGTGATGCTGATGCAGAAATTTCCCCAGCAACACTTTCAAAAAACTGTAGGCTGGGTAATCTCAAAAGGCCCTTTCTGCTTCGGCACTATCTACTTTTTTGAAAGTAGAAAATATTTGACTCCAAACGTGGCCCCTGAGGCGTGTGATATGTAGATTGCTTCCTTCCTAGACTCTGCTTGAGGCTGCATGGTCACCTCTAAACAGTGGGCTAGTGCAGACCTGGCTCAGGCGTGTGAGATGTAGCTGGCTCAGAGACAAGAGAGAGAGTAGCAATTGAGTTGACCCTGCTCTCAGGACTCTGTAGTTCCTGCTGGGAGTTATGTACTATTCTGCTCTGCTCTGCCTGTGAATGAGGTAGAAAAATCGTTCTCTTATCCCCATATCATAGACAGAGCAGCCCAGCTGGGATCAAAATGCCTATTGCTATGACTCAGACCTCATACCTTCCTTTAAGCGTCAACCTTCCTTCTGGCTCAGCTGGACCCATGGCCTAGCTGCTTATGAAGTTCAACATGTCGTGAACACTGTCTACAAGTATTCCCTGTCAGCTTCCCAGTCTTCCTTTCGAATGTGCACAGCTCTATTAAGGGGCCATATCAACCTTCCTGCTCCTTGGGTCTATTTAACATTCCTCCTAAGGTCATGTTTCCCAGTCTCCTCCTTCACCTACCTTCTCTCCTTTGCCTACTGTCTCTGCTGGCAACCACAGCACATGTCTGAATGATTCTGCTCAGTCACCAGCCAGAATCATGACCGATAACATCATCCCAGCAATACATGACCCATTTACACTGTTCTTCTCTCTCAATCCAATAAAGAAAAATGCCTAGAAGGAATGGGAGAGTTTTTCTAGGAAGGCAAGGATCTGGACACTGGATGGAAGGCAAGGTGATCTGCCATTAGGCGGACATCATAGCACTAGGGTTGAACACAGAGTATTATATGGAGTCAAGGAAAAACCCCAAAGATAGACTCTATTGCTTCTTTGCTGTACTTGCCAATTTGATTTCAATTGAGGGGTACCAACGTTATATGGGTGGTGAAATGAAGACTTCGGGGAAAGTAGCCATGTTTTGGAGGTTTGTCAACTCCTGAAGATCGAGTGTGCTGCTACTTACAGCTCATAAGAGATGTTATAACATATGGCAGATAACCTTTGCAGCAGGATTGGGTCGAAGTCTCATTTCAGACCTGCAAGCGCTGAAGACATGGCAGGCCTCTGACACACTGTAAATGCAGAGATTTTCATTTGTATTTGGTAAGAATAGGAAAGAAAAGTCCTGTTTTCCTTCAGTTGTATCCAACATCTTTGTAGGTCTTTGGTAATAACACTTGTGATTTCTTGAGTACCTAATTCATGCCAGCTTACGTACTCTGATTGGTACTGGCTGCCTGGAGCTGTGTGTAAGAGGATTCTGGACCTGTAACTGGCCTCACTGGTAGAATGTTGTGAAGGATTGTCAGTGTCTGCCATGGGGTCTGGAGGGATAACTGCAACATGCTGAACGTGCGTTTGTTACCTCTCTTGTAGACTGTATGATCCTCACGGTAGTCTTATGAAGTAGGTATGATTATTTGCATTTTACATATAAGGAAGCCAAGCCCCTACCTGCACTTCAGAACATGTAATCATGCCCACTCCTGCTTTTAATCTCTTTCTCCCCTCACCTAAAAGCCCTCTTCTTCCTATGTTCAGCTTAAGTTCAGCCTCCTCGATGCAGCCTCCTCTGACTACTCAGACCCTTACCAACTTCTCCGCTCCCTGAACTGTGTGGAAGGACACATGATTTTATGTTCCCTCCTGGAGGAAGCCTCTTTCTTTTAAACTCCCACAATACCTTGCACAGGGCTGGTTCCATGGGCCTTATGTAAATCTGTGTTGATGGACACACTAAGATGATAAAGGGCTAGGGGAAGGACAAGCAAAAGAATCCCTACCAGTAGTAGCCTGAGGCTAAAATTGTGACAAGAAAAATAAGACCTGGAATCCAGTCGTGAAAATCTGATCAAAATGGGAGGAAGCTGAGTAAGCAAGCAGGGGGATGGGAGCTCTGTAGAAGTGGTCTGAGCTTGAGGGAAAGCCCAGCAGGCATTGGTATCACCAGTTTTTGGCTTTCTATCCACTATCTTCCTTTCTTCCTTAAGCCCCATAAATTCAATGATTTTTATTTTTTGGCAAGGCAAAACATATGATCATGTCTGACAAAGACTTCTTCACTACTTCTAGGTTCAAGGAAGCAGTCTGGGAGAGTGCTTTACATAACTGAATGTGCACCTTGTCATGTTTTATAAGAACAGTGAGATAACATTCTAAATTGGGACCATCTCAATAAATCTGGGTTGAGCTATCACCATACCCATCTAATCAATATGTGAAAATATTAAAAGAACAACCAGAAAGGAATGATTAGGTTCTTATCCCCATTGAGTTTCACTGTCTATGTGTACAGAAATTTAAGTATCTTAAAAATCAGTTTAATATTCATTACCTCATTCAATCTTGACCACAGTTTTGTCATTTTTCAGGTCAGAAAACCAAGGCACTGAGATTTTAAGTAAAGTCAAGGGTCAAAGGGGAAACTTGATACATGTGTAACTGTCTCTGAAGGACTCCTGTGTGGAATACTTGTTCTCAGAGACAAGTAAGGCACTATCTGAAGACGTTTGGGAGGGTAGAGGTGGAGATGGGATGATTGTCTCCATGAAGTAATTTATGAGTTCCATATCATTGGAAGAATGCAAGCAGAGTTAGCATTACTACTTGGTGAGGAGTAAAATACAGGTGATGAAACTGACAACTAGTTGTATGCAATCTAGAATCTGATCCTCAGATCTACAGCTAACCTGAACCTTACCCACCTTGCCCACCTACCTCAGAGCTCCTGTTCCTAGAGGAGACTCTGACTAAGCTACAGCAGACTTTGTTTACCAATTTCAGGATTTATCTTTGTTCCTCTGTCCATTCCCAATGCCCCCTTCATTTCAAACAGTATATGCTGTTTCAAGTAAACAATTAGAGGAAGAATGGAAAAATTCTGATCTGCAGATCTTAAATAGTCATAAAATGAGCCCTTTAAATTTGAAGTGAAAGGTCTTCTCCTGCATTTGTGCTCCCTGCTGCCTCTTTCATCTTTAATTCATTAAGTGCAATTCACTTAGTGATGAACACCACTTGCAACTGATGAGCTGACAGAGCCTAGCCCACTTAGATTTAAACTTTTTTTTTTTTGCTTTGCCATGCCCCTGTGGTATGCAGGCAACCTGCGGCCCTGCTCAAGGTGGAGAAAACTTAATATAAACAACTTAGTCCATATCATGTTTTTCATTTATCAGAAGTTTTTCAATTATCAGAAGTCTCCTAGAAAATATTTGCAAATGAAGCCACTGACAAAGGATTAATCTCCAAAATTTACAAGCAGCTCATGCAGCTCAATATCAAAAAAAAAACCAACCGAATCCAAAAATGGGCCTAATAGACATTTCTCCAAAGAAGATATACAGATTGCCAACAAACACATGAAAGAATGCTCAACATCACTAATCATTAGAGAAATGCAAATCAAAACTACAATGAGGTATCACCTCACAGCAGTCAGAATGGCCATCGTCAAAAAATCTACAAACAATAAATGCTGGAGAGAGTGTGGAGAAAAGGCTACTCTCTTGCACTGTTGGTGGGAATGTAAATTGATACAGCCACTATGGAGAACAATATGGAGGTTCCTTAAGAAACTAAAAATAGAACTACCATACGACCCAGCGATCCCACTACTAGGCATATACCCTGAGAAAACCACAATTCAAAGAGTCATGTACCGCAATGTTCATTGCAGATCTACTTACAATAGCCAAGACATGGAAGCAACATAAGTGTCCATCGACAGATGAATGGATAAAGAAGAGGTGGCACATATATACAATGGAATATTACTCAGCCATAAAAAGAAACGAAATTGAGTTATTTGTAGTGAGGTGGATGGACCTGGAGTCTGTCATACAGAGTGAAATAAGTCAGAAAGAGAAAAACAAATATCGTATGCTAACACATATATACGGAATCAAAAAAAAAATGGTTCTGAAAAACAAAAAATGGTTCTGAAGAACCTAGGGGCAGGACAGGAATAAAGACGCAGATGTAGAGAATGGACTTGAAGACACGGCGATGGGGAAGGGTAAGCTGGGACGAAGTGAGAGAGTGGCATGGACATATGTACACTACCAAACGTAAAATAGATAGCTCATGGGAAGCAGCCGCATAGCACAGGGAGATTGGCTCATTGCTTTGTGACCACCTAGAGGGGTGGGATAGGGAGGGTGGGAGGGAGGGAGACGCAAGAGGGAGGGGATATTGGGATATATGTATATGTATAGCTGATTCACTTTGTTATAAAGCAGAAACTAACACACCATTGTAAAGCAATTATACTCTAATAAAGATGTTAAAAAAAAAAGTCTCCTAAAGCCACAGATTAATGTTCCAACTTTAGAGGTGAAGAATTTAAGGCTGAAGAAATGGAAAATTATTCAGGTCATGTTATGACTCTCTCTGCTATGTTCCAATCCCAAACCCTTTCCAGTTAGCCTTTCTTTCCTCTCCCAGCCTTGACTATGAGTGAACAAGCGATGCGGTGATTATAGAGTATGGTGAAGAAGCAACCTTTTAATGTTATTCAGTAATTGGTAACATCCCACCCATACGCAGAGCATTTTATGTGATCTAAGTCTTCTCCTACTGTCTCATTTATCATTTTGATAAAATATGAAGTAGGCAAGGCGTGTCTTCAACACTCCCACCAACAGATAAAGAAAGAATTGTCTAAGGACATACAACTATTTAGTATTAGATCTGGGACTAGCATCCTCAACTCTTGCTCCTAAAAACACTACATCCTGAAAGTAGTTTGAAACAGTGGAAGAATCATGGGTTTGGGAGTTAGAAAGAATTTAGATTAAAATCCCAATCTGAGTTAAGCCAAAGCTCTGAGACCTTGGGCAAGTTACCTCTCTGAACCTTAGTTTTCACATCTGTAAAATCTGTATTGCAAAGTAGCTGTGATGAGTTGAGATACTATATGTAAAGTTCCTGGCATCCAGCAGACAGCAATGATAGAAGCCACTGATAGCATATTTTCTGTAGACACTGGAAGGTTACCTACCAAACGTCCTTGTCACCTGCTCCAGTGTCTATCTGGGAATTTGGAGGAAGGTGATTCTTGATGTGAAGCAAGTGGCTTAAGCTAATTCACTTAGCATATAACATGTCTTAGTGTTTCTCCTTTGAAACACTCATATCACTTGTAATAAATTATTATATGCTCATTTTTCCTATTAGATTATGAGCTAATCAAGACAGGCATCATCCAATTTCATTTCTATATCCCTAAGTCCTAGCATACTTCCCTACACATAGAGGTGCTCAGTAATTCTTTGTTGAATTTATAATATCTGCCCATGACAGACATATAATAGTTAAAACTAGATAGTAGCAAAGTGGTCTTACTGTTTCCCCTTCCCAATATAACTCTTCTATTATTATTCCCTGAAGTGAGTGAAAAACTCAGCCCTGTTCCAGAGCATATCAGCATGTTTTTGCATTACAAATGCCTGAGTTAACCAGATAGAAATATAGATAAAGACTTGTGGCAGTAAGACTAATGCTCAGGAGGCGGATGTCCCAGCCCTAGACTTATGGTGAACTTAGCCAGAGCAGTGAGAAACCTTGAAGACCCTTGAGAATGTACTATGCTAGGACAAATGGGTCATTTAGTTCGTGGCTACTCTCTTCTTAGAAGAGTTTCAGATATGCCCAGGCCCTTGGTCAAAAAATTTATCTATCAGATTTGGAAAGAAAATGAGTACAAAATAATCCAGACAAGAGTTGTTTAAAGATATGGTATTTTCAACCACCCTTAAGTGAAGACAGAGGAATTATTTACCTCTCACGTGTCATGCCCCAAGCATAATCGGGCCACAAGCTTCAGCAGTGGGGCAGATTCTGGGGGATGGGAAAAGACCACATGAGAAGGAGTGGGATTCTCTAGCATCTCAAGTTGCAGCAGCAACCTCATTTTATTTATGGCCTTTGCTTATTATAGACTCAAAATGCCCTCTTTGCAAAGCCCTTCTGTCTTGAGCCCCAGATTTCAGTAAGGTCATGTCTACTTCTCCATCTTTTCTCATTGGATCATATTTCCAATAAGACAGCTCTTTCCACCTACTTGTGTATCTGTGTTCTTGGTGACCTCTGCATTGAGGATGCTGCCGCCATTGGCACTTGGAGTTCCCAAAGGATAACTGGGGATGCAAAGGTACCAGCAGTAACATGATTCTGCAGAAAGCTGGCCTCTGCCTGACTTTTAAAAAATCTCAAAGTATATTGGGGATATAATTTACATATAAAAAAATTCATCAGTTTAGTATGTAGAGTTAATGAGTTTTGACAAATATATATGTGTGTGTGTATATATATATATGTATATACATATATATAAAACCACCACCACATTTGAGATATAAAATATGTCCATTACTTCAAAATTCTGTCATATTCCTTTGCAGTCAGTTTCCCCATCCCTGGCCCCAGGTAATCATGAATCTACTTTCTATAGATTTGCCCTTTCTAGACATTTCATATAAATGTAATCATACAGTATGTCGTCTTTTGTGATTGGCTTTCTTCACTTAGCATGTTTTTGGGGTTCATCCATGTTGTGGCATGTATCAGTACCTCATTCCTTTTTATTGCCAAAAATATTCTATTGTATGGATATAACACATCTTGTTTACCTTATTGATGGACATTTAGGTTGTTTCCAGTTTGGGGTCATTACATGTAAAGCTACTATGAGCATTTGTGTACAAATATATTTTCATTTCTCTTGGGTTAAATACCTAGGCGTAGGTCATATGGTAAGACTGTTTAACTTTACAAGATACTGAAAACTCTTTCCCAAAATGGCTATACTATTTTTCATTCTCACCAACAGTACATGAGTGTTCCAGTCATACATTCTTGCTAACACTTGGCATTGTCAGTCTTTTACATTTTATTTGTATGGAGTTTTACAGAAGCTCCTGAAGGGCCTTGAGCCATTAGATCATTCCCCTATTGGCTGCTCACTATCATCCTATCCCCATGTCCTTTGAGGTATGTGGTAAGAAATGGGAGGAGAGACTTCATTTTTTGCCTGAGGGTAGGGAATCAGTAAAGCTGCCTGTACCTATCCAGGGAGGGAGGCAATCTAATTCTATGAAGAACAAACATCAACAGTATGGAAGATGCAAGGAGACAGATTTGGAATTCCTATAACATAGAACTTTCTAGAGTTTAGAACTGCCTTATAATAGAGTGAACGTCAATAAGAAAGGTGCTCCCTATCACTAAAAGCATTTAAGTAGCAATTGGATGAACACCTCATGGGGATGTTCTGAAGCAGATTCATGTACCAGATAAAGGTTAGGATGAATATACTCAGATATTTCTGTGACAATGTGAAGTAGATAATATCGAAATTCTGTGACTTCTGATTCTTCCTTTCTGTTCTCTGCCCTTTCACCTGACTTCCAGTTAACCCCCAATCCTTAATGCCCTGGTACCACAAATGGCTGGAAATCAATCTTCACTAGAGTAAGCTAAAGATTTCCCTTTTCCAGAGCGTCTGAGTTGTAGTATATTCCCAAATAAGAATCTCTAATGGTAGAATTTCAGGCAAAGCAACAGCCAGTGAGTAAGATGTTTTGGCTAGAATTTCCTGCCTGACACCACTCACATTAAACATAGCATCTAGATCATCATCCAGTCTACCTACTGGCTGATAATGTAGCTCTTGAAGGAAGTCAAAGAGAAAGAAAGCAAAGCTTCCAAATGTGATTTTCAAAGCAGGGTAACAAATGAGGACTAACAAACTCCTTCTCAGCTTGGTTTTCACATCCACATAGACCTGACTATCAAAAATTGTCCATCTGCCAACTCTTTTTTGTATCCAGCACCCTCTAGCACTGATATGGTACTGTATGTTTTTAGAATACTGCTTACATCGACTGACAGCTTTTTTTATATATATCCATCAGGAGTGATGTATCTTTTATTCATCTTCACATTTTAAGTGTCTGTCAGACTGTCAAGTCTTCCTGTCTTCTGTAAGAATGTGTCATAAAGGAAACTGGTTGTGACCTGCCAGCAGGCCTCAGTTATTCAGTCTGTAGGGAGACCCTGAAGAGCAGTGCCAGAGTAAAATGTTCCCAATGATCTCTGTCTTCATAAAAAATAAATCAAGAAAGAAATAGAATGAAACTGTATCAAGGAAATGTTCATTAGATCTGGAGATGAACTTGTATACATGAGTGAACAAAACATGGAATCAGTATACTCAGAGATGGCTAAAGCAACAGCCAGGAAATGGATTTGAGTTGACTTATAGTGGAGGCAGTGCACTGGGCTAGGTGGCCTCAAGTGTATTTGTCATAGATAGTGGCAGATGTATAGAGGACACTTGCTTTCCTCTTCCTTCCATTTTTTTTCTATCCAGGTGGTTTTTAATCATTCTCATATGAAAATATTGTTTACAAGTGTATTGGCAGATTTTTTTCAAAGTCATGAGATAAGTCTCCAGGATATGGGCAGCATCACCATGAAACATGAAGTCCCCTGTTCTAGGTTATTCCAGGAATATTGAGACCCAGAGAGGGAAATGATTGACTCTCAGTGATTCTAGAAGAAAGGAGAGGAGCTCTTAACTCTTTATCACATCCAACCCCAAGCCCCAGAGAAAGGACTGAAAGCCCAAATATCAATAGTGGCAGAAACCATAGTTTTGATTAACTCAGTCAAGTTTGGCCATCATTGCAGAGGATAAAGGAATGCTGAAAATCAGCCATTCAGATCCCCATACTCCCTACCTTTGATTTGATGGTGTAGGTGGGAGTTTAATCAGCTTAAAGCCCCCATGACTCTACCAGTATTGGCTCAAGAACCAGTGTGAGTTGAGGCCTACTAGTGAAGCCTATAAGGAGATGGAGCTATGAGGAACCGGAGAAAGCTGATAGGCTTACTTTCCTGGTTCTGGGCTCTATATGGACATGACCCCACCCTGAATTCATTATTTTATTTATTTTTAAAAGTTTTATTGGCATATAGTTGATTTACCATGTTGTTAGTTTCAGGGGTACAGCAAAGAGAATCAGTTATACATATACATGTATCCATTCTTTTTTAGATTGTTTTCCTATATAGGTTATTATAGAATATTGAGTAGAGTTCCATGTGCTATACAGTAGGTCCTTATTAGTTATCTATTTTACCTACAGTAGTGTGGATATGTTAATCCCAATCTCGTAATTTATCCCCCCCTTTCCCTTTGGTAACTATAAATTTGTTTTCTATATCTGTGACTCTATTTCTGTTTTGTAAAGTTAATTTGTACCATTTATTTTAGATTTCACAAATAAGCCATATCATATAATATTTGTCTTTCTCTGACTTATTTCTCTTAGTATGACAGTCTCTAAGTCCATCCATGTTGCTACAAATGTCATTATTTCATTCTTTTTTATAGCTGAGTAATAGTGCATTGTATATATGTACCACAGCTTCTTTATCCATTCCTCTGTCAATGGACATTTAGGTTGCTTCCATGTCTTGGCTATTGTAAATAGTGCTGCAATGAACATTGGGGTGCATGTATTTTTTCCAGTTATGGTTTTCTCTGGATATATGTCCAGGAGTGGGATTGCTGGATCATATGGTAGCTCCATTTTTAGTTTTGTAAGGAACCTCCATACTGTTCCCATAGTAGCTGTACCAGTTTACATTCCCACCAACAGTGCAAGAGGGTTATCTTTTCTCCACACCCTCTGTTTATATATTTTGGAGACTAATCCCTTGTCAATCTCATTGTTTGTAAATATTTTCTCCCATTCTGTGGGTTGTCTTTTTGTTTTGTTTATGGTTTCCTTTGCTGTGCAAATCTTTTAAGTTTAATTAGGTCCCATTTGTTATTTTTGTTTTTATTTTCATTACTCTAGGAGGTGGATCCAAAAAGATATTGCTGCAATTTTATGTCAGAGAGTATTCTGCCTATGTTTTCCTTTAAGAGTTTTATATTATCCGACCTTACATTTAGGTCTTTAATCCATTTTGAGTTTATTTTTCGGTATGGTGCTATGGAGTGTTCTAGTTTCATTCTTTTATAGGTAGCTGTCCAGTTTTCCCAGCACCACTTATTGAAGAGACTGTATTTTTTCCATTGTATATTCTTGCCTCCTTTGTTATAGATTAGATGACCATAGGTGCATGGGTTTATCTCTGGACTTTCTATCCTGTTCCATTGGTCTATATTTCTGTTTGGGGGCCAGCACCATACTCTTTTGATGACTATAGCCTTGTAGTATAGTCTGAAGCCAGGGGGCCTGATTCCTCCAGCCCCATTTTTCTTTCTCAAGATTCCTTTGGCTATTTGTGGTCTTTGTGTTTCCATACAAATTGTAAAATTTTTTGTTCTAATTCTGGGAAGTCTGTAGATTGCTTTGGGTAGTATAGTTATTTTGACAATATTCATTCTTCCAATCCAAGAATACAGTATATATCTCCATCTGTGTGTGTCGTCTTTGATGTCTTTCATCAGAATCTTATAGTTTTCTGAGCACAGGTCTTCTGCCGCCTTAGGTAGGTTTATTCCTAGGTATTTTATTCTTTTTGATGTGATGGTAAATGAGATTGTTTCTTTAATTCCTCTTTCTGATCTTTAGTTGTTAGTGTATAGAAATGCAACAGATTTCTGTGTATTACTTTTGTATCCTGCAACTTTACCAAATTCTTTGATGAGTTCTAGTAGTTTTCTGGTAGCATCTTTAGGATTTTCTATGTATAGTATCATGTAATCTGCAAAGAGTGACAGTTTTACTTTTTCTTTTCCAATTTGGATTCCTTTTATTTCTTCTCTGATTGCCATGGCTAGGACTTCCAAAACTATGTTGAATAAAAGTGGCAAGATTGGACATCCTTGTCTTTTTCCTGATCTTAGGGGAAATACTTTTAGATTTTCACCATTGAGAACGATGTTAGCTGTACGTTTGTTGTATATGGCTTTTATTATGTTGATGTGTGTTTTCTCTATACCCGCTTTTGGAGACTTATTATCATAAGTGGTGTTGAATTTTGTCAAAAGCTTTTTCTGCATCTACTGAGATAATCATACAGTTTTATTCTTCAGTTTGTTAATGTGGTGTATCATATTGATTGATTTGCATATATCGAAAAATCATTGCATCCCTGGGATAAATCCCATTTGATCATGGTGTATGATCCTTTCAATGTATTGTTGGATTTGGTTTGGTAGTATTTGTTGAGGAATTCTGTATCTATGCTCATCAGTGATATTGGCCTCTAATTTTCTTTTTCTGTGATATCTTTGTCTGGTTTGGGTATCAGGGTGATGGTGGCCTCATAGAATGAGCTTGGGAGTGTTTCTTCCTCTGTAATATTTTGGAATAGTTTCAGAAGGATACGTGTTAACTTTTCTCTAAGTGTTTGATAGAATTTGCCTGTTTGTTAGAAGTTTTTAAGTAACAGTTTCAATTTCAGTACTTGTGATTAGTCTGTTCATATTCTCTATTTTTTCCTGGTTCAGTTTTGGAGGTTGTACCTTTCTAAGAATTTGTCCATTTCTTCTAGGTTGTCCATTTTGTTGGCATATAGTTGCTTGTAGGAGTCTCTTACAATCCTTTGTATTTCTGTGGTGTCACTTATAACTTCTCCCTTTTCATTTCTAATTTTATTGATTTGAGCCCTCTCCCTTTTTTTCCCTAATAAGTCTGGCTAAAGGTTTATTGATTTCGTTTATCTTTTCAAAGAACCGGCTTTTAGTTTCATTGACCTTTTCTATTGTTTTCTTTGTCTCTATTTCATTTGTTTCTGCTCTGATCTTTATTATTTCTTTCCTTCTACTAACTTTGGGTTTCGTTTGCTCTTTTTTATCTACTTGTTTTAGGTGTAAGGTTAGGTTGTTTATTTGATATTTTTCTTGTTTCCTGAGGTAAGATTGTATTGCTATAAACTCCCCTCTTAGAATTGCTTTTGCTGTGTCCCATAGGTCTTGGATCATGGTTTTTGTGTTGTCATTTGTCTCTAGGTATTTTTTTAATTTCCTCTTTGATGTCTTCAGTGATCAATTGGTTGTTTAGTAGCATAAACACGTGTTTGTGAGGTTAAGTTTATTTTTTTCCCTGTAAGTGATTTCTAATCTCATAGCGCTGTGGTCAGAAAAGATGCTTGATATGATTTCAATTTTCTTAAATTTACCAAGGCTTGATTTGTGACCTAAGACATGATCTACCCTGGAGAATGTTCCATGTGCCCTTGAGAAGAAAGTGTATTCTCCTGCATTGGGATGGACTGTTCTATAAATATCAATTAAGTCCATCTGGTCGAATGTGTCATTTAAGGCTTCTGTTTCCATATTGATTTTCTGTCTGTATGATCTATCCATTGGTGTAAGTGGGGTGTTGAAGTCCCCCACTATTATTGTGTTACTGTCGATTTTGCCTTTTATGGCAGTTAGCATTTGCCTTATATATTGAGGTGCTCCTATGTTGGGTGCATATATATTTATAATTATATCTTCTTCTTGGATTGATCCCTTGATCATTATGTAGTGTCCTTCCTTGTCTCTTGTAATAGTCTTTATTTTAAAGTCTATTTTATCTGATATGAGTATTGCTACTCCAGCTTTCTTCTGATTTCTATTTGCATGGAATACCTTCTTCCATCCCCTCACTTTCAGTCTGTATGTGTCCCTAGGTCTGAAGTGGGTCTCTTGTAAACAGCATATATACGGGTCTCATTTTTGTATCCATTCAACCAGTCTATATCTTTTGGTTGGAGCATTTAATCCATTTACATTTAAAGTAATTATCGATATGTATGTTTCTATTGCCATTTTCTTAATTGTTTTGTGTTTGTTTTTGTAGGTCTTTTTTCTTCCCTTCCTCTTTTGTTCTCTTCTCTTGTGATTTGATGACTAAATTTACTGCTGTGTTTGGATTGCTTTTTCTTTTTTGTGTGTGTCTATCGTAGATTTTTAGTTTGCAGTTCCCATGAGGTTTTGATACAGCAGTCTTTATATATACAAGGTTGTTTTAAGTTGCTGGCCTCTTAATTTCAAATGCAATTCCCACTTGCTGCATTTGTATTCTCCTCTTCTCACAATTGCTGGTTTTGATATCAAATTTGTGTGTGGATGATTTCCTACCTTTACTGTATGTTTCCCTTTACTGGTGAGCTTTCCCATTTACATTTTCTTGTATCTAGTAGTGGCCTTTTCTTTTCTGCCTAGAGATGTTCTTTTAGCATTTGTTGTAAAGCTGGTGTGGCTGAGGCAGCAACCGACCGTGGCTCATGAGCCCACCTAGGCTGGAGCCCTTCCTAGTGCCTGCAGAGGAAGGGGCCAGCACGTGGGGAAAGGGGCTGCGATGGTGGCCCATTCAACAATGGTGCTTCACTTCTATGGCAGTCAGGGCTTCTTCTGCAAACATTCCTGGTTGCAGAGCTCCTCACTCTCATCCCTTCAGGCTGTCTCCTCACAGCCAACAGCAGTCCTCTCTCCCTCGGTCTGCTCTCCAAACCCCATGTTCCAGCTCCCAGCCCCTGTCTGCACTGGCAGACACACATCTCAGGCTTGGGTGTGCAGGGCTGTGGCACGGACCATCTGTGTAGGTCTCACTCTGTCCAGCCTGCCACAGACCTGGTTTCTGTGCTCTCCTCTGAGCCCTCAAAGCTCCCCTTCTGTCCCAGCCTATCTTCCCACTGGTGAGGGGACTACCCCACATATGGGAAACTCTCCTCTCCTTCAGCTCCCCCCTGCCCCAGGAGCACAGGTTCTGTCCTGCTTCCTCTTTTCTTTTCTTTTTTCTTTCTTTCATCCTACCCAATTATGCAGGGATCTTTCTTGTCCTTTTAGGTGTCCAAGGTCCTCTGCTAGTGTTCAGCAGGTTCTCTGTGGGAATTATTCCATTTGAAGATGTATTCTTTTTTTTTTCTTTTTTTTGGTTGCGTTGGTCGTAGTGGTGGCATGCAAATTCTTAGTTGCAGCATGCATCTGGGATCTAGTTCCCTGACCAGGGATTGAACCTGGGCCGCCTGCATTGGGAGCTCAGAGTCTTAACCACTGCACCACCAGGGAAATCCTTGCAGATGTATTCTTGATGTATTTGTGGGGAGAGGTGAACTCCACGTCCTCCTACTCCACCATCTTGACTCCTCCCTTCCAGAATTCATTATTTTAAAGCTTAGTAGCTTCCATGTCTCTCAAGTGACTGAAGTTTGCTGGTTTCAGGACCCATAGTTTAACACTCCCTCTCGCAGGTCTTACCACTTAGTGAAGGGTGTGGGTTGTGAAACACAAGCTCTAGGTTGAGTTTAATTGAATGGTTCCTCTGGTTCTATCAGTTAAGATGGAACTTTTGCTTAAAGCTCTGGGTAGTTAGTAATGAAAACCAGCTAATCATGACTTTTTATTGACCCCCTGGGAATTCTCTAGGCTCCAGAGTCATGACTTAAAGTCAACTTGTGTTCATAAAGATGAGTAGAAACTTTACAAAGACAAAAATCATGTTTGAAAAATGACCAAAACAGGTATTCTATTGCTGCAGACCCATGGCCTTTTGTACCAGCTTACAAAATGTGCACTGAGCCCGCCCTCAACAGTAATGTTAAAAGAAACCAAGCAAACAAAAAAAAGAAACCAAACATCTGAAGGATATGGGTTCCAAAGAAAGGCAACACATAAACACCATCACCACAACCTCCACTTGCAGAGTACTTATTTGGGGCTGAACACTACACTCCGTTTACATCAGTAATTTCATTTAATCATGAAAGTAAGTTAATGAAGGCATTCTTAGCTTCATTCTACTGATGAAGAAATTGAACTTGAAAGAGTAGGTAGCTTGCCCAAGACCCCACACTGAGTAAGTGGGAGAGCCAAGATTCAGACCCAAGTCTACCTGACACAAAAGCCCTATATTCTTAACTAATTATGTTGAACTGCCTGGTAGAGATGACCTGGTAACAAATATGCTGGAGTTGAGTGAAGCATCAATTTCTTAGTTGGTGGAAACCCTTGAGTTCCTAACTTAATGCTTCTGCATCCCTTCATCCATTGTCTGCCATTCCATTGTTTCCTGGTAATTTCCTCAGGGCAAAGATGTAGAAAGCTGTGATGGCTGAGATAAGAAAGTAGGCAGAAGCCAATGTGTAATATAAATTTGGAGGATTTTCTGTGGAATTTGTTCATCATCTCCATGTATTATAATTAGTATGTGAAAGACATTGATTGATTGTTCCTAATTTAGATGTCAAATCTAAAGGATAGATTATCCACTACGGGGTTCAAATACCCTCAACAGCAGTTCAATGTTTCTTATTTAATAGGCTATTCTGTGACTGCCATTGTGGCTCCTGGTTGATTGCTGCCTTTGTCTGAGTGGTGTGGAAATGGCCTGTGCAGAAGAATTAATGTTTGTGGCCTGTTTTGTGTCTAGCAGCCTAAAGGGACAGACTGAAAGTTATGCTGAACAACAGAGCTTAGGTTATACTTTTCTCAGCTGGGGTGCTAGAGAAGCCAGTGGAAATTTACTCTGGAATTTCCATGATGAAAAAAATCCTTTCTCCTCTCACAATTGGAGGAAAAGTGATTTATCAGGGACTGCCAAGGAATTATCTGATTATTCCACATCTCTCATCGATTTCTATAAGTGTACACATAGAACAGAACAAATCACATTTGCTTTCAGAAAAACTGTTCTGTGTTCATGAAGAGGCTGGTAATTTTATGAGACCTATTGATTTTCCTAAAATAACATGATTTAGTCTTTAACTCCCATACTCACAGCTGAGAAGATGAGAGCCTGGCATTTTCAATTATCAAGAAGATTTTTTTCCATTGTGAGGTGGAGATTAGGTTTTTTCAAATATCTGTGACTTCTCCATCATACCCATTCTATCCCATTTTCATATTTCCTCATCAAACACCCCTGGAAAATCAACTTTGATAAAGAAGAAATGAAGCAATGTTAATTTAGAAGAAACCTCTGGTATGATATTTATAATAAAAGAAAAAACATGAAAAGTTTGAACAGGACCATCTGATAAATATCCTCCTTAAAGAGCTAAAAGAGAGAAATAAGGTATGTGTGCTTGGATTTAATAGACTATCAATTACATTATCATATCCTTAAGGGAAAAAAGGCTTAAAAAAGACATTTTAAAAGTCTTTGTTTATGCTTTGTCAATAGTTCTCAAGATAACATCCCTTGGCTAATTTTGGATTCTTTCTAGCCTGCCCCTCACACTGAGTTTTCCTTCAGCCTCCTCTCTCGAACCTTCTGAACCTTTTGCTTCCCTTCCACTTCCATTACTCCTACCAAAAATGAGCTCGAACCCAAGGGAGGCCAATTACTGGAGATGTGCCATGAGGGCATGGGGGTTTGTTAGCAATCACTTCTTTCCAAATTGTTTCTTTTATGAAATATATTTTCCTAAAATGAAAAACTATTCCCAAAAGAATGTAATGCTATTTCATAAACCTCTCAAGGAGATAATAATAGTAACTACACAAAAGTTGTACCATAAATTATAGACAGTCACGCAGAGGCTCCAAATACATGGAACTGCCTTCTTGAGAAAAAAGCAGATGAATACATAGCTGATATTCAATCTGAGTACGTTTTGAAGAACAACTCAAACATGTGCAAGGGATTATGGGATGCTTGGTAGTGTTACTGGTGGGTGAGTAGTGGTGTGGCTTTACCTAAGGATTCATTAAGATGGTACAGGAGATCCATGATGAATCTGGAGGGCCCAGAAGACAACAGTAATTTTGTACCTAAAATTCTTAGCTTTACTTTTGGTTTCTAGTTCAGCATGTAAGGAGCTTATAAGTTGCCACTCCATTCTAACAAAAGTAAAAAGCTGAACAAACTGCAAAAAAAAATCAAGGTCTGACAAAGACGTAAGGTCACAGGGCGAACCACTGCCTCCAAAATTGGAGAGTTACAAGGGGAATTCAGAGAATCATAATTTGTCAGAGCAGAAACCCCAAACAGAAATCTCTGTGGGAACCAGTTCCAGGTAGAAAAACCTGGACTATAATGACAAATTGCTGGAGGCTCAATGTGGACAACTCTGAGTTAAAAACTGGAGGAACCAACTCAGGGAGAATCACATTTTTTGAGTTTTACCTCCAGGAGCTCAACTTGGTTCTTATAGTGAATATTGGAGAAAAAATTCCTTCATGCTTCCAGCAGGAGAGTAAAAGGAACCATTATTAAGTAAGTATGTATGTCAGAACATTCTACTTAATAAGGCCTACCCTTGGGAGAAACTATTTTACCAGAACCTCACCTGCTGGGGTTCTATGAGAGCCTAATCAGCCTGGGAGAAGTGAAATAATCAATGCCAACCCCCTCTAGTCTTCCACATGGAGGAAGGAAAATATATAACTCTAGCTCTCTCTAGCCATCCTGCCCCAACTGAGGAGAGAAAAACAAAACTAAGAAGCACTGGTGAATTTCACAGTCCAGAGGCATAGGGTCTTCAAAAGATTGAAACCTAATCATAGGATTATGGAACTCTTCTTGCCTCACAGCTTACCACTACATTACTAAAAGCCTATTTACTGCAGTTCCTTTTACCCAGCACATCATGTCTGCCTTTCAACAAAAAATTTCAAAGCATACTAAAAAGGCAAAAAACACAGTTTGATGACACTGAAAAAGCATCAGAACCAGAGTCAGGTATGGCAGGATTGTTGGACTTCTCAGAGAGGAAGTTTTTTAAACTATAATTAATATGGTCAGGGCTTTAATGGGAAAAAAAATGTAGATAGCATGCACAAATAAATGGAAAATGTAAGCAGAGAGATGGAAAGTCTAAGAAAGAATCAAATAGAAATGTGAGGGAACAGAAGCTCTCTAAAAGAAATGAAGAGTATCTTTGATGGGCTCATTAGTAGACTAAACATGACTGAGGAAAGAATCTTTGAGTTTGAGGATATGACAACAGAAACTTCCAAACTTCCAAAACTGAAAAGCACAGGAAAAAAACCTGCAAAAAACAGAACAGAATGTCCAAGAACTGTGAGATAAATACAAAAGGTGTAACATATATGTAATGGCAATACCAAGGAAGGAAAGAGAAAAAGAAGCAACATTTGCAGCAATAATGCCTGAGAATTTCCCCAGAATTAATGTTAGACACCAAACCAAAGATCCAGGAAGCTCAGAGAACACTAAGCAGGATATTTGCAAACAAATAAAAACCCAAAACAAATAAACAAAAAACTATACCTAGACATATCATTTTCAAACTTCAGAAAATCAGACAAAGAAAATATCTTGAAAGGAGCCAGAGGAGAAAAACACCTTACCAATAGAGGAGCAACAATGAGAATTACATCCAACTTCTCTTCAGAAACTATGCAAACAAGAAGAGAGTAGAGTGAATTATTTAATGTGCTGAGGGAAAATACCAACTTAGAATTCTGTACCCTGTGAAATTATCTTTCAAAAGTGAAGGAAAAATAAAGACTTTCACAGACAAACAAAAATTGAGGAAACTTATTGCCAGTAGACTTCCCTCCTTATACAGATAGAACTGTAAGGAGAAATAGATTAATCCACTATAATAGTTGGAGACTTCAACATCACTCTATAAGAAACGGACAGACCCAGCAGGCAAAAAATCAAAAGGACACAGGTGAACTCAACCACACCATCAAACAACTGGATATAAAGGAATCTATAGAATACTTCATCAAACAACAGCAGAATACACATTCTTCTCAAGTGCACATGAAACACACAGATAGACTACATCCTGGGCAATAAAATGCACTTTAAAATTTTTTGAAAAATGGGACTCAAACAATGTATCCTCTCAGACCACAATGAAATTAAACTAGAAATCAACAACAAAAAGATACAAGAAAGTCCCCAAATGCTTGGAGATTAAACGTATTTCTAAATAACACAGATCAAATAAGAAATCTCAAGAGAAATTTTAAAATATTTTTAACTAAAGTGAAAATACAACTTATCAAACTTTGCAGGATGCAGCAAAAGCAGTTCTAAGAAGGAATTTTATGGAGATAAATGCATACATCAATAAAAATATCTCAAATAAACAACCTCACTTTACACCTCAAGGAACTGTGGCAAAGGAGGGAGAAACTAAGGCCAAAGCTAGAAGGAATGAAATAATAAAGATTAGAGCAAAAATAAATGAAATAGAGAATAACAAAACAAGAGAAACTGTTATAAAACAAGAATTGGTTCTTTGAAAAGATAAGCAAAATTGACAAACCTTTAGCTAGACTAACCAAGAAAAAAAGAGAGGACCCAAATGAATAGCATTATAAATGAAAGAGGAGACACTATAACTGATACCACAGAAATACAAAGGATTATATTAGGGTACTATGAACAACTAAACATCAACAGATTGGACATCCTAAAAAAATGAATAAATTCCTAGAAACATACCACCTACCAAGACAGAAGCATGAAGAAATAGAAAATCTGAGCCAATAATGAGTAGACCAATAATGAGTAAGGAGATTGAGTCAGTAATCCAAAACCTCCCAACAAAAATAGTCCACAACTAGATGGTTTTACTGGTGAATTTTACCAAACATTCAAAGAATTAATACCTCATCTCACACTGGTCCGAATGGCCATCATCAAAAAATCTACAAACAATAAATGCTGGAGAGGGTGTGGAGAAAAGGAAAACCCCTTGCACTTTTGGTGGGAATGTAAATTGATAAAACCACTATGGAGAACAGTATGGAGGTTCCTTAAAAAACTACAAATAGAACTACCATATGACCCAGCAACCCATTACTGGGCATATACCCAGAGAAAACAATATTTCAAAAAGATTCATGCACCAGGACTTCCCTGGAGGCACAGTGGTTAAGAATCTGCCTGCCAATGCAGGGGACACGGGTTTGATCCCTGGTCCAGGAAGATCCCACACGCAGAGGAGCAACTAAGTCCATGCACCACAACTACTGAGCCTACACTCTAGAGCCTGTGCACCACAACTACTGAAGCCCGCTCACCTAGAGCCTGTGCTCTGCAACAAGAGAAGCCACCACAATGAGAAGCCTGCGCACTGCAATGAAGAGTAGCCCCTGCTCACTGCAACTAGAGAAAGCCCGCACACAGCAATGAAAACCCAACACAGCCAAAAATAAATTAATTAATTTTTTAAAAAAGACACATGCACCCCAATGTTCATTGAAGCACTATTTACAATAGCCAGGACATGGAAGCAACCTAAATGTCCATCAACAGAGGAATGGATAAAGAAGATGTGGTACATATATACAATGGAATATTACTCAGCCATTAAAAGGAACGAAATTGGGTCATTTGTAGAGACATGGATGGACATAGAGACTGTCATACAGAGTGAAGTAAGTCAGAAAGAGAAAAACAAATATTGTATACTAATGCATATATGTGGAATCTAAAAAAATGGTATAGATGATCTTATTTGCAAAACAGTAATAGAGACACAGATGTAGCGAACAAACATATGGCTACCAAGTGGGAAGGGGTGGTGGTGGGATGAATTGGGAGATGGGTATTGACATATATACACTATTGATACTATGTATAAAATAGACAACTAATGAGAACCTACTGTATAGCACAGGGAGCTCTATTCAATGCTCTGTGGATGACCTAAATGGGAAGGAAATCCGAAAAAGAAGGGGTATATGTATAGCTGATTCACTTTGCTGTACAGTAGAAACTAACATAATATTGTATTAGGTGGGCCAAAAAATGCCTTCATTTTTTTAAGTAAAAATAAGAGACACATTTTTCATTTTCACCAAAAACTTTACTGAACAACATTTTCACCCTTTTGCTCCACTACCTTCTGCCATTTTTCAGGCAACTCCATAATGCTATCTTCCCAAAACTTTTCATCTTTTTGAGCAAAGAACTGTTCCAGGTGCCTTTTACAGTCTTCCAGCGAATTGAAATTTTTTCCATTAAGAGAATTTTGTAAAGACCAAGATAAATGGAAATCTGAAGGTGCAATATCTGGTGAATGCAGCAGATGAATCAGAACTTCACAGCCAAGCTGTAACAGTTTTTGCCTGGTCATCAAAAAAACATGCGGTCTTGCATTATCCTGATGGAAGATTATGTGTTTTCTGTTGACTAATTCTGGATGCTTTTTGTTGAGTGCCACTTTCAGTTGGTCTAATTGGGAGCAGTACTTGTTGGAATTAATTGTTTGGTTTCTGAGAAGGAGCTCATAATAGAGGACTCCCTTCCAATCCCACCATATACACAACATCACCTTCTCTGGATGAAGACCAGCCTTTGGTGTGGTTTTTGATGGTTAATTTCCCTTGCCCCACAGTCTCTTCTGTTCCACATTGTTGTACAGTATCCACTTTTTATCGGCTGTCACAATTTGTTTTAAAAACGGAACATTTTCATTACGTTTCAGTAGAGTATTGCATGTGGAAATATGGTCAAGAAGGCTTTTTTCGCTTAACTTATGTGGAACCCAACATCAAAGTGATTCACATAACCAAGCTGGTGCAAATGATTTTCAACACTTGACTTGGATATTTTGAGTATGTCAGCTATCTCCCACGTGGTATCAGATTGATCTCAATTATTGTTTCGATTTGATTGCTATAATCTTCAACTGGCCTACCCGACCGTGGAACATTGTCCAGCAAAAAATCTCCAGAACGAAACTTCACAAACAACTTTTGACAAGTTCGATCAGTCACAGCACCTTCTCCATACACTGCACAAATCTTTTTGTGCATTTCAGTTGCATTTTTACCTTTCTTGAAATAAGAAAGCATAATATGCTGAAAGCATTGCTTTTTTTCTTCCATCTTCAATATTAAAATGTCTACACAAAAATTCAGCAATTTTGATAAGTCTTTTTATAAATGCATGCTGATATGATAGCTGTCACATACAGTCTAACAAAATTGTTTCCAATGAAGTTAAAGACAACTAAGTGCTACTAGAGCCATCTTACGGAAAAAAAACAAACGAACATTGTGGCCCACCCAATAAAGAAACTATACTCCAATTTAAGAAAACATGATTAATACCAATTCTACTCAAACTTTTCCAAAAATTTCAAGAGGAAGGAACACTGCCAAGCTTATTTTACAAGGCCAGCATTACCCTGATACCAAAGCCAGATAAGGACATCACAAGAAAAAGACTACAGGCCAATATCACTGATGAATATTGAGGCAAAAATTCTCAACAAAATAAAAGCAAAATTAATTCAAACGGCACATTAAAACGATTATACAGCACAGTTAAGTGGGCTTCAACCCTGGGATGCAAGGATAGTTCAACATATGCAAATCAATAAATGTGATAAATCACTTAATAAATGATAAAAGTCATATGACCATCTAAACAGATGCAGAAAAAGCATTTGACAAAATTCAACATGCATTCATAATAAAAACTATCAACAGATTGGGTATAAAAGGAACAAACTTGAACATATTCAGGCCACATAAACAAGTCCGCAGCTAACATCTTACTTAACGGTAAAAGGTTGAAATCTTTTTCTCTAATATCAGGAACAAGACAAGGGTGACCACTCTCACCATTCCTATTCAACATAGTACTAAAAGTCCTAGACAAAGCAATTAGCAAGAAAAGGAAATAAAAAGCATTCAAATCAGAAAGGAATAAGTAAAACTGTCTGTTTGCAGATGACATGACTTTATATGCAGAAAATCCAAAAGAATCTACCTAAAAACTCTTAGAGCCAATCAAGAAATTCAGTAATGTTTCAGGATACAAAATCAACATACAAAAATCAGTCTCATTTGTATACACAAACAATGAACTATCTGAAAAAGAAAGAAACAATCCCATTTACAATAGTATCAAAAACAGTAAGATACTTAGCAATACATCTAACTAAGGAATTTAAAGATCTGTTCACTGAAAACTGTAAGATATTGATGAATGAAATTGAAGACATAGATAAATGGAAATATATACCATACTCATGGATTGAAAGAATATTGTCAAAATGTCCATACTACCCAAAGCCATCTATATATTCAATGCAATCCCTATCAAGATTCCAATGGCATTTTTCACTGAATTTGTTCTTAAATCCTAAAATTAGCTTGGACCCACAAAAGACCCCAAATAGCTATTCAATCCTAAAAAGAAGAGCAAAGCTGGAGGCATCACACTCTGACTTCAAACTGTATTACAAAACAATAGTAATTAAAATAGTATGTTACTGGTATAAAAAGACATATAGATCAATGGAACAGAATCAAGAGCCCAGAAATAAACTCATGCAGATATCTTGAACTAATATTTGACAAGAGAGCCAAGAATACTCAAGGAGAAAAGGATAATCTCTTCAACAAATGGTGCTGGGAAAATTTGATATACACATGCAAAAGAATAAAATTGGACCCTTACACAACCAACAAAAATTAACTTGAAATGGATTAAAGACTTAAGTATAAGACCTGAAACCATAAAACTCCTAGAAGAAAATATTAAAAAAAAACTTATTGACATTGGTCTTGGCAGTGACATTTTGGATATGACACCAAATGTACAAGCAACAAAAGAAAAAAATCAACAAGTGGGACTATATCAAACTAAAAAGCTTCTGCACAGCAAAAGAAATGATAAATACAATGAAAAGGCAACCTATGAATAGGAGAAAGTATTTGCAAATCACATATCTGATAAGTGTTTAATAACCAAAATATAAGGAACTCATACAACTCAATAGCAAAATAACAAATAATCCAATTTAAAAATGGCAAAGCTGAATAGACATTTTTCCAAAGAAGATATCCAAGTAGCCAACAGGTTCAGAAAAAGATTCTCCATATCACTAATCATCAGGAAAATGCAAATCAAAACCACAATGAAATATCACCTCACATCTGTTAGAATAGCTATTATCAAAAAGACAAGAGCTAACAAATGCTGTCAAGGATGTAGAGAAAAGGGAAGCCTGCTGCATGCTTGGTGGGAATGTACAGTGTTATAGCCCCTATGGAAACCAGTATGGAGGTTCCTCAAAAATTAAAAATAGAACCACTACATAATCCAACAATCCCAACTTTTGAGTATCTAATCCAAAGAAGATGAAATCACCATCTCAAAGAGATATGTGCACTCCCATGTTCATTGCAGCATGATTCACAATAGCCAAGACATGGAAAAAACCTAAATGTTCATCAACAGATGAATGGATAAAGAAGATGTGGCATGTATATATATATATATATATATAATGGACCTTGAGGGCATTATGCTAAGTGAAATAAGTCAGATAGAGAAAGACAAATACTGTATGATCTCACTTACATGTGGAATCTAAAAACATAACTCTCATAAAAACATAGAATAGAATGGTGGTTGCCAAAGACTGAGGGGTGGGAGAAATAGGGACATGTCATTCATAGGGTACAAACGTTCAGTTATAAGGTGAATAAGTTCCAGGGATTTAATATACAATATGTTGGGTCTAGTTATCAATACTCTATTGTATACTTAGAAGTTGCTATGAGAGTAGTTTTTTAATGTTCTCACTGTAATAACAACAAAATGGTAATTATATGATGTGAGGAATGTGTTAACTAACCATATTGTGATAAACGTTTCACTATATATATATATATATATATATATATGTGTGTATCAAATCATCACACTGTATACCTTAAACTTACACAATGTCAGTTATATTTCATTAAATTTGAAAGATTAAAAACACATTACCATTTACATTTACACTCAAAGATGAAGTAGGTATAAATTTTACACAATATGTACAATATGTGAAGAAAAACAGAAAACTCTGATGAAAGGTATCAAAGAAGAAATAAATAAATGGAAGATATTCCATAGTCATAGACAGGAAGACTAAATACTTTCAAGTTGTCAGTTCTTCCCTACTTGATATATAGTTTCAATGCAATCCCTATTAAAATACCAGCAAGTTATTTTGTGGACATTGACAAACAGATTCTAAGGTTTATATGGAGAGGCAAAATACCCAAAATAGCCAACTCAATATTGAAAAAGAATAAAGTTAGAGGACTGACACTACCCAACTACAACACTTACTATACAGCTACAGTGATCAAGATAGTGTGGTATCAGGGAAAGAATAGAAAAACAGATCAATGGAAGATAATAGATAGTCCAGAAATAGACCCATATAAATATGGTCAACTGATCTTTGACAACAAGCAAAGATGACAAGCAAAATGGAGCACAGTTAGTCTCTTCAATAAATGGTTCTGGAACAACTGGCCATCCATATGCAAAAAATGAATATAGACACAGACCTTTCATCCCTCACAAAAATTAACTCAAGATGGATCATAGACCTAAATGTAAAACCCCAAATTGGAAAACTCCTAGGAGAAAACCTAGATGACTTTGGGCATGGTGATCACTTTTTAAATATAACAGCAAAAGCATGATTCATTAAGGAAAGAATTGATAAGCTGGACTTTATTAAAACTAAAAACTTCTACTTTGTGGATGACAATGTCAAGAGAATGAGAAGAGAAGTCTCGACTGGGAAAACAATCTGCAAAAGACACATCTGATGGACAATTATCCAAAATATACAAAGAACTCTTAAAATTAAACAATAAGAAAACAACCAACCTAATTACAAAATGGCTTGAAGACCTGAACAGACATTTCACCAAAGAAGACATACAGATGGTAAGTATATGAATATATATTCAACATTATATATGATTAGAGAGTGTCAAATTAAAACAGATATCACTACATGCTGGTTAGAATGACCCCCAAATACAAAATACTGAAAACAGAAAATTCATTTGCAAATATTTTCTTCCATTCTGAGGGTTGTCTTTTCATCTTGTTTACAGTTTCCTTTGCTATTCAAAAGCTTTTCAATTTCATTAGGTTCCATTTATTTATTTTTATTTTTATTTGCATTACTCTAGGAGGTGGGTCAAAAAAGATCTTTCTGTGATTTATGTCAAAGAGTGTTCTTCCTATGTTTTCCTCTGAGAATTTTATAGTGTACTGTCTTACATTTAGGTCTTTAATTCATTTTGAGTTTATTTTTATGTATGGTGTTAGGGAGTGCTCTAATTTCATTCTTTTACATGTAGCTGTCCAGTTTTCCCAGCACCACTTATTGAAGAGACTGTCTTTTCTCCATTGTATATCCTTGCCTCCTTTGTCATAGATTAGTTGACCATAGGTGCGTGGATTTATCTCTGGGCTTTCTATCCTGTTCCATTGATCTATATTTCTGTTTTTGTGCCAGTACCATAATATCTGGATTACTGTAGCTTTGTAGTATAGTCTGAAGTCAGGGAGTCTGATTCCTCCAGCTTGGTTTTTTTTTTTACCCTCAAGATTGCTTTGGCTATTCGGGGTCTTCTGTGTCTCCATACAAACTTGAAGACTTTTTGTTCTAGTTCTGTAAAAAATGCCATTGGTATTTTGATAAGGATTGCATTAAATCTGTAGATTGTGTTGGGTAGTATAGTCATTTTCACAATATTGATTCTTCCAATCCAAGAACATGGTATATCTCTCCATCTGTTTGTGTCATCTTTGATTTCTTTCATCAGTGTCTTATAGTTTTCTGAGTACAGGTCTTTTACCTCCTTAGGTAGGTTTATTCCTAGGTATTTTATTCTTTTTGTTGCAGTGGTGAATGGGATTGTTTCCTTAATTTCTCTTTCTGATTTTTGTCATTAGTGTATAGGAATGCAAGAGATTTCTGTGCATTAATTTTGTATCCTCTAACTTCACCAAATTCATTGATTAGCTCTAGTACTTTTCTGGTGGCATCTTTTAGGACTATCTATGTATAATATCATGTCATCTGCAAACAGCGACAGTTTTACATCTTCTTCTCCAATTTGTATTCCTTTTCTTTTTCTTCTCTAATTTCGGTGGCTAGGATTTCTGAAACTATCTTGAATAATAGTGGTGAGAGTGGACATCCTTGTCTTGTTCCTGATCTTAGAGGAAATGCTTTCAGTTTTTCACCATCGAGAATGATGTTTGCTGTGGGTTTGTCGTATATGGCCTTTATTATGTTGAAGTAGGTTCCCTCTATGCCCACCTTCTGGAGAGTTTTTATCATAAATCGGTCTTGAATTTTGTCAAAAGCTTTTTCTGCATCTACTGAGAGGATCATATAGTTTTTATTATTCAATTTGTTAACATGGTGTATCATATTGATTGATTTGCGTATAGTGAAGAATCCTTGCATCCCTGGGATAAATGCCCCTTGATCATGGTGTATGATCCTTTTAATGTGTTGTTGGATTCTGTTTGCTAGTATTTTGTTGAGGATTTTTGCATCTATATTCATCAGTGATATTGGTCTGTAATTTTCTTTTTTTAGTATCTTTGTCTGGTTTTGGTATCAGGGTGATGGTGGTGTTATAGAATGAGTTTGGGAGTATTCCTTCCTCCACAATTTTTTGGAAGAGTTTGAGAAGGACGGGTGTTAGCTCTTCTCTAAATGTTTGATAGAATTCACCTGTGAAGCCATCTGGTCCTGGACTTTTGTTGTTGCAAGATTTTTAATCACAGTGTCAATTTCATTACTTGTGATTGCTCTGTTCATATTTTCTATTTCTTCCTGGTTCAGTCTTAGAAGGTTATACCTTTCTAAGAATTTGTCCATTTCTTCCAGGTTGTCCGTTTTATTTGCATAGAGTTGTTTGTAGTATTCTCTCATGATGTTTGTATTTCTGCTGTGTCTGTTGTAACTTCTTTTTCATTTCTAATTTTATTGATTTGGGTCCTCTCCCTCTTTTTCCTGGTGAGTCTCTCTAAAGGTTTATCCATTTTGTTTATCTTCTCAAAGAACCAGCTTTTAGTTTTATTGATCTTTGCTGTTGTTTTCTTTGTTTCTCTTTCATTTATTTCTGCTCTGCTCTTTATGAATTCTTTCCTTATAGTAACTTTGGGTTTTGTTTGTTCTTCTTTCTCTAGTTCCTTTAGGTGTAAGGTTAGATTGTTTATTTGAGATTTTCTTTTTTCTTGAGGTAGGATTATATTGCTATAAACTTCTGTCTTAGAACTGATTTTGCTGCATTCCATAGGTTTTGGGTCATCGTGATTTCAGTGTCATTTGTCTTTCCGTGTTTTTTGATTTCCTCTTTGATTTCTTCAGTGATCTCTTGGTTATTTAGTAACATATTGTTTAGCCTCCCTGTGTTTGTGTTTTTTACATTTTTTTCCCAGTATTTGATTTCTAATCTCATAGTGTTGTGGTTCGATAAGATGCTTGATATGATTTCAATTTTCTTAAATTTACTGAGGCTTGATTTGTGACACAAGATGCAATCTACCCTGGAGAATGTTCCGTGTGCACTTGAGAAGAAAGTGTAATCTGCTATTTTCAGATGGAATGTCCTATAAATAGCAAATCTATGTGGTCTATTGTGTCATTTAAAGCTTGTGTTTCCTTATTAATTTTCCGTCTGGGTGATCTGTCCATTGGTGTAAGTGAGGTGTTAAAGTCCCCCACTATTATTGTGTTACTGTCAATTTCCTCTTTCATAGCTGTTATCATTTGCCTTATGTATTGAGGTATTCCTATGTTGGGTGCATGTATATTTATAATTGTTATATCTTCTTCTTGGGTTGATCCCTTGATCATTACGTAGTGTCCTTTCTTTTCTCTTGTAACATTTTAAAGTCTATTTTATCTGATATGAGTATTGCTACTCCAGCTTTCTTTTGATTTCCATTTGCATGGGAAATCTTTTTCTGTCCCCTCACTTTCAGTCTGTATGTGTCCCTAGGTCTGAAGCTGGTCTCTTGTAGACAGCATATATATGGATCATGTTTTTGTATCCATTCAGCAAGCCTGTTTCTTTTGCTTGGAGCATTTAATCTATTCACATTTAAGGTAATTATCAATGTGTATGTTCCTATTACCATTTTCTTAATTGTTTTGGGTTTGTTTTTGTAGGTCCTTTTCTTCTCTTCTGTTTCCCCCTTAGAGAAATTCATTTAGCATTTGTTGTAGAGCTAGCTGGTTTGGTGGTGCTGAGTTCTCTTAGCTTTTGCTTGTCTGTAAAGCTTTTGATTTCTCCATTGAATCTGAATGAGATCTTTGCCAGGTAGAGTAATCTTGGTTTTAGGTTCTTCCCTTTCATCCCTTTAAATATATTGTGCCACTCCCTTCTGGCTTGTAGAGTTTCTGCTGAGAAATCACCTGCTAACTTTATGGGAGTTCCCTTGTATGTTATTTGTCGTTTTACCCTTGTTGCTTTTAATAATTTTTCTTTGTCTTTAATTTTTGTCAGTTTGATTACTGTGTCTCAGCCTGTTTCTCCTTGGGTTTATCCTGCCTGGGACTCTCTCCACTTCTTGGACTTGGGTGGGTATTTCCTTTCCCATGTTAGGGAAGTTTTTGACTATAATCTTTTCAAATATTTTCTTGGGTCCTTTCTCTCTATATTCTCCTTCTTGGACCCCTGTAATTCAAATGTTGGTTCATTTAATGTTGTCCCAGTGGTCTCAGGTTGTCTTCATTTCTTTTCATCTGTTTTTCTTTATTCTTTTCTGTGGCAGTGAATTCCACCATTCTTTCTTCCAGGTCACTTATCTGTTCTTCTGCCTCAGTTTTTCTGCTACTGACTCCTTCTAGTGTATTTTTCATTTCAGTTATTGTATTGTTCATCTCTGGTTTTTTGTTTTTTAATTCTTGTAGGTGTTTCCTCTTTAATTCTTCTAGGTCTTTGTTAAACATTTCCTGCATCTTCTCGATCTTTGCCTCCATTCTTTTTCCAAGTTCCTGGATCATCTTCACTATCATTATTCTGAATTCTTTTTCTGGAAGGTTGCCTATCTCCACTTCATTTAGTTGTTTTTCTGGGGTTTTAGCTTTTTCCTTCATCTGGTATATCGTCCTCTGCCTTTTCATTTTGTCTAACTTTCTGTGAATGTGGTTTCCATTCCACAGGCTGCAGGACTGTAGTTCTTGCTTTTGCTGTCTGCCCTCTGGTGGATGAGGCTATCTTAGAGGCTTGTGCAAGCTTCCTGATGGGAGGAACTAGTGGTGGTTAGAGCTAGGTGTTGCTCTGTTGGGTAGAGCTCAGTAAAGCTTTAATATGCTTGTCTGTTGATGGATAGGGCTGAGTTCCATCCCTATTGGTTGTTTGGCCTGAGGCGACCCAGCACTGGCACCTACAGGCTCTTTGGTGGGGCTAGTGGCAGACTCCGGGAGGGTTCATGCCAAAGAGTACTTCCCAGAACTCCTGCTGCCAATGTCCTTGTCCCCGTGGTGAGCCACAGCCATCCCCCACCTCTGCAGGAGACCCTCCAACACTAGCAGGTAGGTCTAGTTCTGTCTCCTATGGGGTCACTGCTCCATCCCCCTTGGTCCTGATGCACACACTAATTTGTGTGTACCCTCCAAGAGTGGAGTCTCTGTTTTCCCCCAGTCCTGTCAAAGTCCTGCAGTCAAATCCCACTAGCCTTTAAAGTCTGATTCTCTGGGAATTCCTCCTCCTTTGCTGGACTCCCACGTGGGAAGCCTGACGTTGGGCTCAGAACCTTCATTCCAGTGGGTGGACTTCTGTTCTCCATTGGGTAAAATTGTTCTCCAGTTTTTGAGTCACCCACTCGGACGTTATAGGATTTGATTTTATTGTGATTTTGTCCCTATCGTCTCATTGTGGCTTCTCCTTTGTCTTTGGATGTGGGGTATCTTTCTTGGTGAGTTCTAGTGTCTTCCTGTCGATGATTGCTCAGCAGTCAGTTGTGATTCCCGTACTCTCGCAAGAGGGAGTGAACACATGTCATTGTACTCTGCCATCTTGAACCAATCTCTAAAGCACTTTTGACACATCTTGCTAATGGATGCGTAAAATAAATCCAGACAAAGCACAGATGCCACAGACATAGTTCAAAGCTATGGCAGCTTGATGCTGAGATGCTATTGTAGTTCCCGGGAAGGAGCTTGGAGGAACTTCTTTGGATTTCTTTCAGTTAGTGAAAACAGGTACTAAAGTAGACCTTTCTTAACAGTGAAGCAGTGTAAAGCAAACTTTCAAAAAGTGGTGGATACATTTTATTTTCCTTTTCCTTCGTGCTTCATCTAGTTTCACGTGCTCCTAGGGTGCCACAGAGGCCTTGTCCCCAGCACTTCAGACCAGGGTTCCTAGTGTGAAATGGCTGGCCGATACCTCAACTCCGTGGGTGCGTGGAGATGTGCTGTGCTTGGCACTGCAATCTGGAGGATCTCAGGCTGTTTTATTATATTGTTACCCTGCCTGCTTCAGATTGGTTGCAACCTTAGCAGAGCCATGCACGTGGAAGATCCATGTCCTGGGCACTGATCCAAAAAAGTCATTAACTACAACCCCCAGATGTAGCAGTTGCCAAAAGCTTTATTTTTCAACCTGTTCACACAATAATAATCAACCTTTGTGTTTTCAATGAGTGTTTTGAAGTGCCTGTTAACTTTTCTATAGCTCAAAGTCCAGAAGATAAATCAGATTGAGTGGAGCTAGACCAAAGAGAATTTTTAGATGGAAATAATTCTGTCAAAGTCAAGCTCCCCAAGGATATTAACAAAGTCTATGTATGTGCTGCCTTGTAAATAGTATATTAGGGATTTTTCATCAACACCCTCTATACCATGTACTGGGATTGTTATAACTGTACTTGAGCTAATTTATTATTTTTATTTACATTAAATTTAGAAGTATCAAGTCCCAAATGGAAAGAATTTTCCTTTTAGATTTACTACATGACTGATTCTCATTAATCCATGAGGTGACTTTGCAAAATCATCCCAGACACGGTGCATATGAAGTAAAGACAGTTTTCAGCAATGGGTACTGAGCATCCAGATTTAGAAAATGAACATGGGCAGAGAGAGAAAACATAGGAAAGTCCAAGCCAAATATGTAAAGGCCCAGTTCTGAGTTTTGGTATATTAGATAAGGATATTAGATAAGCACAGCCTTACAGCCTGGGCAAGATATCAATTAATGAATGCACTAGATTTAATCAAATTGGGGTCAGAAACCAGAGAAGATAAGCCATGTACTGTATTTTTACAACTTTGTATTTATTCATTCATTCATAGAAAGATCATTTTAAAAAGCATGTAAGGAACCCCCTGAGGCATCCCTGTGGAGCCCTCTGAAACTGAAAATTATAGTTTGAAAACCACTGGGCTAGATGACCAAGGCGCTTTAGGGAGGTGGTGTTGACCAGTAGATTCTAAGAAACTCTGCTTCCTTTCCTGTCAGATTGACCACTAGTTTGAGCTAAGGACTTGGGCCAGTCAGTAAGTTGCTTTACTTTTATAAGTCTATGATCCACATCCATTGACCAAGTCCTGACCAAGCCAGACACATGGCTGTGCCAAGTATTTGCAGTTTTTGAATGGGCATGAACCCATGCAAAAAGATCACATAATAAGGCAGTTTTACAGAAGACAGTCAACCCACTCAGACCATTAGGCTGGGCTGAAAACAGGGATCCTTTCAGAAAGACAGTTCTGGGCTAGCCCCTTAAAATCGCCCCTTTACATTTAGGTAAAGATCTCATTGCAATAAGCCTACAGGTTTGTGCTCAATAAATCCCATACTGAGGGTTGCCTTTTCATCTTGTTTATGGTTTCCTTTGCTGTGCAAAAGCTTTTAAGTTTCATTAGGTCCCATTTGTTTATTTTTGTGAATGTAAATTGATACAGCCACTATGGAGAACAGTATGGAGGTTCCTTAAAAATCTAAAAATAGAACTACCACAGGACCCAGCAATCCCACTACTGGGCATATACCCCGAGAAAACCATAATTCAAAAAGAGTCATGTACCACAATGTTCACTGCAGCTCTATTTACAATAGCCAGGACATGGAAGCAACCTAAGTGTCCATCGACAGATGAATGGATAAAGAAGAGGTGGCACATATATACAATGGAATATTACTCAGCCATAAAAAGAAACGAAATTGAGTTATTTGTAGTGAGGTGGATGGACCTAGAGTCTGTCATACAGAGTGAAGTAAGTCAGAAGGAGAAAAACAAATACCGTATGCTAACACATATATATGGAATCTTAAAAAACCCAAAATGGTTCTGATGAACCTAGGGGCAGGACAGGAATAAAGACGCAGATGTAGAGAATGGATTTGAGGACACGGGGAGGGGGAAGGGTAAGCTGAGACAAAGTGAGAGAGTAGCATTGACATATATACACTACCAAATGTAAAATAACTACTGGGAAGCAGCTGCATCACATGGGGAGATCAGCTCTGTGCTTTGTGATCACCTAGAGGGGTGGGATAGGGAGGGGGGCAGGGAGACGCAAGAGGGAGGGGCTATGGGGATATATGTATACATATAGCTGATTCACTTTGTTATACAGCAGAAACTAACACAACATTGTAAAACAATTATACTCCAATCAAGATGTTAAAAAAATATTCCCATACTGAACAACTCTAGTTACTTTACATATTGTGTTTTCTTGACTCCTTGTTTGGGCCTTTTAAAAATTATTCTTCTTGTTATAGAGAACCTATGTTTTTCTATAAAGTTCTCTTCAGTTCCACACAAAGACCTATCCCCTCTCTGTATATCATGTTCCTTTGGAAAAAATACTTACGAGTGTGAAGCTTTTCCTTTGGATCCAATATGTCATTTAAACTTTGGATTAGTTTTTGTTAGCCAAGACATCATTCATTATTCTGATTATTCTATTGTGAGTTGGCTAATGTTTTTCTCATCACAATTTGTTTTCTAGATATGAGGCTGTAAAGAGTCTTCTCAATCAGCTCTGTCTAGGTCCTCCTATGGTAAAACTTTATTGCAGGTTCGTTGACTCAGTCTTTTTCGTGAAGAGTCATCGTCATTCAATTCCTAGCTATGTGACTTTAGGCAAATAAATTCACCTAAGTCTCAGCTTTTTCATCTATAAAATTGGAATAATGCCATACCTCTTCCACAGGTTTGTTGAGAGGATTAAATAAGAGAGTACATGGAAATCACTTAGAATTTTGCCTTATAGTAGTTGCTCTATACATGTTAATTTTTGCTATTCCATTTCCTGGGAATAATATTTTTACCCTAATTATTTAATTGACAGCTGAACACCTAAGTTCTATTTCCATTCAGATTTGCTATTTTGAGAGAAAGAGAATAGGAGAACAATTCATAAATGACAAAGCATTATAAAAATGCTCCTAGTGGGCTTCCCTGGTGGCACAGTGGTTGAGAGTCCGCCTGCTGATGCAGGGGACATGGGTTCGTGCCCCGGTCCGGGAAGATCCCACATGCCGCGGAGCGACTGGGCCCATGAGCCATGGCTGCTGGGCCTGCACGTCCAGAGCCTGTGCTCCGCAACGGGAGAGGCCACAACAGTGAGAGGCCCACATACAGGAAAAAAAAAAATGCTCCTAGTAATAAAACTGTGATGTTATTACTGTATTTGATAAAATTGGTTCTGAGATTGATCCATCTAGGTACTTAATGTTTTGTTGGGTCTAAAACTGCCTTTTAATCGATTTATTCTATGTATTAACTTCTTTACATATTTCCCTAAACTCAGTGACATTCAATCACTACTTACTAAGAGTTCCCAATGCTTCCAGCAACTATGCTAAGCACTGTTGTAGATAACATATAAATAGAAAACCAAGTCCCTGAACTTAGAGAGCTTATAGAATTAAAGGCAAGATCATATGCATGCACAAAACCATGTACAAGAATGAAAGGGTGTATGAAATTCCAAATTGAGCATCATCATCAAATATGTGTATTACAGACAGGAATTATAGTATGTGCTCCAAAAGGAGTGTCCTTGTGTCATTCAAGGCATCATGTCAGCCTTCACTGTAGGCGCTGTTGTGAGGCTGCTAACTTTCCAACTCTTTTTACCTCCAACCCCTATATTGCCCCTCTCCCCTTTCTTTTCCCCACTGGTAAACAACCACTAGTTTGTTCTCTGTGTCTGCTTCTTTTTTGTTTGTTTTACTCACTAGTCTGTTGTCATTTTTTTAGGTTCCACATATAAGTGATGTCACACAGTATTTGTCTTTCTCTGAGTTATTTCAGAACTTAGCATAATGCCCTCCAAGTCCATCCATGTAGCTGCAAGTGGCAAAATTTCATTCTTTTTTATGGCTGAATATTATTTCATGGACACTTAGGTTGCTTCCATATGCTGGCAATTGTAAATAATGCTGCTATGAACATTGGGGTGCATGAATCTTTAATACTAACTTTTAGCACTTCCTATGTACCAGGAAATGTGCTACATGCTTTAAGTATTTTCTCCTCATAAGAGCTACTTAAGATCAGTATTGAATTCATCCCATTTTATAATTAGCTGAGAATATAAGTGGCAGAGCCAGGATATAAATCAGGTCTATTTGATGCCACAACCCATGCTCTTAACCATTCTGGATCACTACCTAACAAACATACGTATTTCCATGTTGAAAGGACACCCCTCCCTTCAAGTCCCATGAATACTCCCACCTTACTCCCTCTCTCTCAGCTCCGTCCTTGACTCTCTAATATTAAAATATCTCTTGACATAACAAAATGTGTTAGAAGGAGCTGCTGGTGACTACTACTTCCTTAGTCCACCAGTTCCAACTGGAAGATTGTGTTGGGGAACATTAGAGATCAGCTGTCCCTCACCAGACCCTACCGGAGCTGAATGTGCCTGCCCTTGGTTCATTAAGATGACCTACCAACTGCTGCATTGGCAAAATGCCCCTGCTTATCCCATATCCACTGGATGACGTATCTGAAGTTATCTGGACAGCTCTGTGTGTGAGGGGAGATATAACAGGGTTAATCAATTTCTAAACTCTTTCTTAGAATTTTATGGAGAGTCATAAAGAACTTCAGAAGAAGAAAATCACAGCTAACTACCCACTCTCCTAATGACAGCCTAGCTCTTCCCAGAGAAGAAATTTCCCATTTCTGGGTGTGAATGTAATTTTCTCTGCTTTGGAGCCCTACCCTCTAATCTAGGGAAGCTGACATTTTCCATTCTGTAATAGGGTGAAGACATTGGTTTGATGATTTTCTTTTGCCAGAAGCTCTTTTTATTTCATGGTATATGGTAGCCCATGCTACATCTGCTCTGATTGCCAACAGCTTCATCATCCTCTGGGGACTCTTTACAAAGACAATGGGTCTATAACTATAAAACCATCCTCGAGTCCCTCTTATTACAAGAATTTCATACCCTTAGACTTTCTCTGGGAGTATGCTTGTCACCTGATTGGGGGTCACTGATTTATGTATTTGAATAAACATACGTTACCTTACGTGTAATTTTATACTATTCCAAGTAGTTATGTGCTTCCTTTGGAAGCATAAAGTAAGCAGGGTAAATACCATTGTATAGTATTCTTTAAAGGGAATCCAGTTTGGAGTGGAAGCAATATTAGAATTCAGGTCTCCCTACTCTTAACATTGTGGAGACTCTACTACATCATATTGCTTGAATAAGGTACAAACAGGTTGGCCACTTCCCTAGACATTGCAGTATTAGTATACTATTTTTTTCTTTATCAATTAAGAGACTCTGAGGCTCCTAGAGTTCTGGCTGAGGATCTGTAGCCACCTAGAAACAACTGGACATTTGGAGAGGCCACAGGAAGAGCGGCTCCAGGGTTCAGGGAACTATCTGGGTACACAATGTCAGCGTTGTTAAGTTTTCTTGGGTCTCTTCTGTGCCACAGTAGCCAATAATACCTCACCTTTATCTGTTACTTACCACACACCAGGCAGAGTGCCATGTGCCTCATTTACTCCTCCCAACAACCCCGTGAGGTAGGTAGTATTTCTAATCTTTATTTTTCATGCTCTTAACCACTCGAGTCTACTGCCACCCCAGTATTACGATATTAGAGACTTTCTAAGAGTTCAGTGACAAAGACTAGTATTGAGAAGTTGATTCATTTGTGTTTTCCTCCCTCTTATCTGATTTCTATTTTTTAAAACAGCTTTATTGAGATATAAGTCACACAATATAATTCAGCCATTTAAAGTATAAAATTCAATGGGTTCTCTTTTAGTATATTCACAAAGTTGTTCAACCATCAATTTTAGAATACTTCCATCACCTCCAAAATAACTGATCTCTCAATTTGGTGGTATTTTATTTATTTTATTTTTAGTAGAGAGTTGGATCTGGCCTCATTCCAAATCCATCCTGGCCAAAGATCTAGAGCGGGGGGCGGGGGGGAGTCACAAACTCAAAAGCTTCAGGGACCAAGTAGACAACATCAAAAAGTGACCCAGCATCAACACTGGAGGGGACCATGGCAAATCAGGAGCCTGCCTTCTAAAAGGGAGCAGCTGCAACTGAGCCACGTTGGAATGTGGACTCAGTTACATTTCAATAAGTCAGAAATATGGAATTTTATATAAAATTTCCTGATTATTTTTTTTGCGTGACAGCAACTGAAATTGAATTAAAAAAATAACTATGTGGGAAAAAACAAAAAATATCTGTGGGCCGGATTCAAATCCTGGGTTACTGGTTTGTGACCTCTGCATTCGAGAAACAAGGAAACCCTCCGGTTTCAGTCTTCTTCACACTATCCTCTCCTACCACTTGCCCATCTATCAAATTGTAATTAAAGTTCTCTGGCCTTAGGGATCTGATTTGAGTATGGTTTTGCCCTGTTGTAAGGATATGGAAAAGATAGCTTCTTGGAGTGCCACAGAAGTAACCTTTCCTTCCTACAGGTCCATTTTAGATCTGTGCTCATCTCTCTGAAAAGAGACCTGAATGGTATATCCCTTGTGATTTTCAAGAAAGAAAGACTCTAATAGGTTTATCCTTTTGGGGATCCTAATCTGATGCCCAGACTCCAGATGTCCCTAGGAGTCATTCTGAAGCAAAGTGCTTATAGGTCTTTCAGCCTCTGATTGTGTTTCTAACATCAGGACAATCTGATTTGCTACAGAGCATCTGGCACTGACATGTGTCCTCCTCCTTTGGATCATGCTGTCAACCAGGTGCTATCACCTGCTTTTCACCATGGCGGTTAATTCCAGGGGATGCATTTATATAAAACCTACCTTAAATGTTAAGAATTAGAAATAGTGTGCACAAAATCCCTAGCATAGTTTGTGGCCCTTGGCAGGTGTTCATTAAAAAACACAAGTGCTGATTATAATCCTCCTGAGGTTTGAGAGAAAACAGGGATTTCTGGTGAGAGGAAAAAATAGGAGCTTTTGGACAGCCTGCCCTGCCAACAACAGAAATGCAGTTTCTGAAATGCCAGTGCCCATCTGCAGAAATAAGTAAATAGGTATGGCCCTTCCTCAACCTGGGCCTCACCTGGCCCCTATATCCCTTTTTCCTAGCACACATGAGAACACACGGCTCCAATTAGAATACTAGCTGGTGTTATGAATGTTTGGGTTGCTAAGCCCACCTGGTGGAAAGAACATTAGCCTGGCACTGAACTCAGCCCAGCCACTGCATCCATCCTCCTGGCAAGTCATATACAAGTGCTGTTCCTGAAGGTACATACCCCACAGACATCAGCTCTGCAGCAATAAAAACTGTAATTTTAAACAAAAGCATGGACCTTTTTACCCACTATGTTCCATGCTGAATGATTGAAATAAGATAGGCAGGAAGGTGTTGTGGGTTAAATTTTGTCCCCCCGCAAGAGATATGTTGAAGTCATAAGCCTTGGTACCTGTGAATTCAGTCATATTTGGAAATAAGGTCTTTGAAAATGTAATCAAGTTAAAATGAGGTCATACTGGAGTAGGGTGGGCCTTTAATCCAGTATGACTGGTGTCCTTGTAAGAAAAGGAGAAAAGACACAGAGATAGACATACACAGATGGAAGACAGCCATGTGAAGACAATGATGCACAGAGGGAAGGCTACCATGTGACTAGGAATGCAGACATCGGAGTTTTGTAGCTGCAAGCCAAGGAACACCAAGGATTGCTGGTGACAACCAGAAGCTAGGAGAGCCTGGCCCTGCCAACACCTTAACTTTGGACTCCAAGCCTCCAAGATTGTAAGAGAGTAAATTTCTATTGTTTTAAGGTATGCAGTTTGTGGTACCTTATTACAACAGCCCTAGGAATCTAATACAGGAGGTATAGTAGAAGGAGCATGCCCTTGAAAGTCAGACAAATCTGTGTTCAAATTCTGACTCGTCCACTTTCTAACTGTGGACTTGGGCAGATTATTTAACATCTCTGAACCTCTGTTTACTCATCAATAAAAAAGAATAACACTACCTCATAGGGTTATAATGAGCATTAAATAAAATACTTAAAGTTGAAAGGGTCTATCACTTAAGAGTGATTATTGTTTTCTATCATTATAAATATACATTTCTGGAAAGCAATTTGGTATAAAAATACATAAAAGCTTCACATGTGCATACCCTACGATCCACTGATTTCTAAGGTATATATGCAATAGTCATTTCCAAAGTATATGCCTACTCCTAAGCATATACCCAACAGAAATGCATAAAGTGTTCATAGCAGCAACATTCATGATTGAAAAAGTAATAGTCACATGCCCATTAACAGTAAAGTGAATAAGTAAATTGTGATATATTCACACAATAAAATACTATACAGCAATTAAAATCAATGCTCTATAACTATAAATGTTGAATGAAAGAGGCCCCCAAAATAACTACATACTCTATGATTCCAAATAATTTTTAAATCTGGCAAAACTAATATAGACTGTTGGAAGTCCTGATAGTGCATAACCTTGGGAGGAAGTAGTAATTGAAAGAGGTATGTGGGAGGCTTTTGAGGTGCTGGTAACATTCCATTTCTAGGTCTTGTTGTTGTTGGTTATATGGGTGTGTTCACTTTGTGAAAATTTGTCAAGTTGTATACACTTAGGTGCATTTTTCTGTATGTACATTACACTTCAATAAAAGTTTCAAAATTTATATCATTTGAACTAGTAATTGCACATTTAAAAAGATATCCTAAGAGAAAAACAAATATATGTCTGAGAATAGTCAGCATAGTAATACATGTAATAGACAGTACAGGGAAAATTATGCTAATATCAGATAGAAGAGTCATGGTTTAATCAATTATGATTTACCCACATAACAGAATATTAGGTGACAAAGAGTTTTATATCCAGTCCTTCAATGGGGAAGTCTTACTTTTTTAACAATTCTCATAGGCTGGTAGTTAAAGGAATCTTAAAGATAGGCACAACCTCTTACTTTGTGCCTCTTTTTTATTTTTTTTAATTTATAAGGAGAGAAAGTAATTTGCCTAAGAAATGTGTCTCCCCAAGTCAACTTGTATTCAAATCAAGACCAGACAAAAAATTAAAGTGGAGTGAATTAGGATCGGGCTACATTCTATTTGGACTTGAAGAAAAATAGAGCATCCAGTCATCTGGGAGATAGCAAGAATTTTAACTTACATAGAATATTCAATAAATAGTGCTAGAAAAACTGGCTACCCATTTGGGAAAGAAATACAGGTAGATCACTATTTTACTTCTTACAACAGAATAAAGTCCAGATAGACCAAAGAGGATAACTGTAAAAGCAACAATAGAATAAAGTCCAGATAGACCAAAGAGGATAACTGTAAAAGCAACAATAGAATAAAGTCCAGATAGACCAAAGAGGATAACTGTAAAAGCAACAATAGAATAAAGTCCAGATAGACCAAAGAGGATAACTGTAAAAGCAGCAGAAGAGAACATGGGAGAATTTAAAAAATAGTTTTGGAATGTCGAAGGGCCCTGTAAATAAGACTCAAACCCCTGAAAACTTAGGGCAAAAGACTGATAAATTCGACTATAAAAAATTTAAAATTTCTTTATGCAAAAATTAATACTATGAGAAAAATCCATAGACAAGTTAAAATCTGAGGAAAAAAAGGTTTAAAAATATGGTAGAGGACAAATTACCTTAATAATAAAGAGCTTTTACAAATCCAAAGAAAAATATCACAACCCAATTTTTTAAAATGGGGACAGGAAATGAATGAGAAATTCACAGAAAAATACAAATGATACATGACAAAAAGCTAAACTCATAATAGAACTTATCATAGGCCAAGTACTATTCTAAGTGATTTATACATTTGAGTCTCATAGCAACCCTATAAAGTAGGTACTGACATGATTCTCATAGCCAAGGAAACTGAGACACAGAGGCCATACAGTTGACAAATAATAGTACTGGAGTTTGAACTTATATTTAATTGTACATACCCTTTTACTGTTGGATATTTTTACCATGTGCATGCATATATTATTTTTCAATTAAAAATAATGCCACTAACAAAAAATTACATGGAATGTTGAATTATTCAATATGATCTAAATGAATGAGTCCAGATTCAGACTTAACTAATATTTATTACAACATACTATGAATGAGGTTTTGTTCTAAGCACTATCATAAACATCTATTCTATGAACTGACTGGGTAAATTGGGAAGGCAGACTCAGTAAAGTGTATTTTTATGTCTTTTGCTCAATAGCTATAGGAGAAAACCCATACTTTCTTATTTGCTATTAGATTGCAGAAGAGTAGTTGATATAGTTCTTTGTTGTTGATACAACTCCCTATTTCATTTTTTCTCAACAATTGTAACAGCTACCATTTACGAAGTTCCTAGTCAAATGCTGCAATTTATGATTCCTATTTAATACTAACAACCCTATGAGGTAGACACTATTCTAACCTTTACTTGTAGAAGAGAGCTCTAAGCCTCAGAGAAATTAAGTAATTTACTCAAGGACACAACCCAGGTCTATTTGTTTATAAACCCCTAATAATAACTACTATATGATTTTACGTTCCTAATTTTAGGGAAAAGAAATAACAGGTACCATTTAATGGGGAGCTTACTATCTTCTTTGAATGGTATTAAACACTTTACACGAATTATTGCATTTAATGTTCATAACAACCCCATGAGGTAGCATAACAACTATTGTTATTCCTTTTGAGAGATGATAAATGAATTGAAGCAGAGTGACATGTCTACAATTATTCAGCTAATAAGTGAAATAGGCAGGGATTGAACAGGGTTATCTGTATGGCTTAAACTTTGTGTTCTTTAATCTACATCATACAGCCTGATAGAATGACTGAATAAATTTTTTAAAAAAAGATCTAACTGTATGCTGCCTACAAGAGACTCACTTCAGCTTCAAGGACACACACAGACTCAAAGTGAAGGGATAGAAAAAGATATGCCACACAATATAAACCAAAAGAGAGCAAGGGTAGCTATACTTACATCAGACAAAATAGAATTTAAGTCAAAAACTGTAACAAGAGATAAAGGAGGCCATTATATAATGATGGGTAAATTCATCAAGAAGACATAACAGTTATAAATAAATATGTACCCGACATTGGAGAACCTAAATATATTAAGCAAATAATAACAGATCTGCAAGACAACAATACAGTAATAGTAGGCATTTGAAATAGGCATTTCAAAACCCCTCTTTCAACAATGGTTAGATCATCTAGACAGAAAATCAATAAGAAAACATTGAATTTGAACTATATTTAAACCAAATAGTTCTAACAGAGATATAGAGAACATTCCATCCAAGAGTAGCAGAATACACATTCTTCTCAAGGGCATATGGAACATTCTCCAGGATAGATCATATGTTAGGTTACAAAACAAATCTCAGTAAATTCAAAAAGACTGAAATTATATCAAGTATAGTTTCCAACCACAATGTTATGAAACTAGAAATTAATACCAGGAAGAAAACTGGAAAATTCACAATTTGATGGAAATTAAACAACACACTCTTGAACAACCAATAGATCAAAAAAGGAATTGAAAGATACATTTAAAAAATACGTTGCAACAAACAAAAATGGAAGTACAACAAACCAAAACTTACGGGTTGCAGAAAAAGCAGTGCTTAGCAGGAAGTTTAAAGTGATAAGTGCCTATATAAAAAAAAGAGAAAGATCTCAAACAAACAACCTAACTTTATGCCTCAAGGAACTAACAAACAAGGAAAAACTAAGCCCAAAGGTAGCAGAAGGAAGGAGATAACAAACATCATGCAGAAATAAATGAAATAGAAACTAGAAAAACAATAGAAAAGATCAACAAAACTAAGAGTCAGTTTTTTAAGAAGATAAAATTGACAAACCTTTAGCTAGACTTATCAATAAAAAAAAGGACTCAAAATTATAAAGGATAAAGGGAACATTACAAATGATAACCATAGAAATGCAGAGGATCATAAAAGACTACTATAAACAATTATATGCTAACAAATTAAACAGTCTACAAGAAATGGATACTGTCCCTGAAACATAAAACCTACAAAGTGTGAGTCATGAAGAAATAGAAAATTTGAACAGACCAATAACAAGGAGATTAAATCCGTAATCAAAAACCTCCCAACAAAGATAATGATCAAATGGCTTCACAAGCAAATTCTATCAAACATTTAAAGAATTAATGTCAAATATTCTGAAACTCTTCCAAAAAAATTGAAGAGGGGGGAATACTCCCAAACCCATTTTATGAGGCCAGCATTACCCTGATGTTAAAGATAAGGGTCGTACAAGAAAATAAAACTACAGGCCAATATCCATGATAAATATAATGCAAAATTTCTCAACACAATGCAAGCAAACCTAATTTAACAGCACATTAAAAGGATCATACACTATGATCAAGTGGAATTTATCTCTAGGATGCAAGGATGGCTCAGTATATGCAAATCAATTAATGTGATACACCACATTAATGGAATAAAAGGCAAAAATCATATGATCATTTCAATAGATACAGAACAAGCATTTGACAAAATTCAACATTATTTCATGATAAAAACTCTCAATAAATTCGATACAGAAGGAACATATGTCAACATGGTAAAGGCCATATATGACAAACCTATAGCTAACATTATACTCAACAGTAAAAGGCTGAAAGCTTTCCCTCTAAAATAAATTAATTACAAGACAAGGGTGCTGTATTCACCAAACCTATTCAACATAGTACTGGAAGCCCTAGCCACAGCAACTAGGCAAGAAAAAAAAATAAAAGGCATCCAAATCAGAAAAGGGGAAGTAAAACTGTCTCTGTTTGCTAACAACATGATCTTGTATATAAAATATCCTAAAGAAGACCACCAAAAAACTGTTAGACCTAATTAACAAATTCAGTAAGGTTTCAGGATAAAAAATCAACATACAAAAATCAGTTACAGAGGAAAAGTTTCCACACACTAGGAAGCCCCTCCGCGGGCGGAGACTGTGGGAGGCGGAGGGGGGAGATTCGGGACCGCGGAGTAGTGCACAGCGACGGGCGCGGAGGGCAAAGCGGGGAGATTCCCGCACAGAAGATCGGTGCCGACCCGGCACTCACCAGCCCGAGAGGCTTGTCTGCTCACCCGCCGGGGCAGGCGGGGCTGTGAGCTGAGGCTCAGGTTTCAGTTTTGGACGGAGCGCAGGGAGAAGACTGGGGTTGGTGGCTTGAATATAGCCTGAAGGGGTTAGTGCACCACGACTAGCCGGGAGGGATTTCGGGGAAAAGCCTGCACCTGCCGAAGAGGCAAGAGACTTTTTCTTCCCTCTTTGTTTCCTGGTGCGCGAGGAGAGGGGTTTAAGAGCGCTGCTTAAAGGAACTCCAGAGACGGGCGCGAGCCGCGGCTAAAAGCGCGAACCCCAGAGACGGGCGGGAGACGCTAAGGCTGCTGCTGCCGCCACCAAGGGGCCTGTGTGCGAGCATAGGTCACTCTCCGCGCCCCTCTTCCGCAGAGCCATTACATTTCTATACACTAATAATGAACTATTTGGAAAAGAAATAAAGCAATTCCATTTTACAATAGCATCAAAAACAATAAAATATTTAGGATAAATTTAACCAAAGAAGTGAAAAATCTATACATACGTCAAAACTATAAGACATTCATGAAAGAAGGGAGACATGAATAGAAAGAAATCTCATGTTCATTAATCAGAAGAGTTAAAATTGTTAAAATGTTCATCCTACCCAGAGACATCTATAGACTCAATATAATCCCTATCAAAACTCCAATAGCGGGCTTCCCTGGTGGCGCAGTGGTTGAGAGTCTGCCTGCTGATGCAGGGGACACGGGTTCATGCCCCGGTTCAGGAAGATCCCACATGCCGTGGAGTGGCTGGGCCTGTGAGCCATGGCCGCTGAGCCTGTGCATCCAGAGCCTGTGCTCCGCAACAGGAGAGGCTATAACAGTGAGAGGCCTGTGTACCAGAAAAAAAAACAAAACCAAAACCAAAAACAAAAACAAAAAAACTCCAATAGCATCTTTCACAGAAGTAGAAAAAAAAAATCCTAAAATTTATATGAGGGACCTCCCTGGTGGCACAATGGTTAAGACTCCATGCTCCCAATGCTGGGGGTCCAGGTTCAATCCCTGCTCAGGGAACTAGATCCCACATGCATGCCACAACTAAGAGTTTGCATGCCACAACTAAGGAGCTGGTGAGCCACAACTAAGGAGCCCGCCTGTCGCAACTAAGACCGGGCGCAACCAAACAAATAAAAATAAATAAATAAAATTTATATGAAACCACAAAAGACCCTGAATAGCCAAAGCAATCCTGACAAAGAAGAACAAAGCTGAAGCCATCATACTTCCTGATTTCAAAATATATTACAAAGCTATAGTAATCAGGTACATGAAAAGGTGTTCCATATCACTAATCATCAGGGAAATTCAAATCAAAACCACAGTGGGATATCACCCAACACTTGTTAGAATGGCTATTATCAAAAAGACAAGAGATAAAAAATGCTGGCAAGGATGTGGAAAAAATGGAACCCTGGTGCACTGTCTGTTGGTAGAAATATAAGTTGATATAGCACCTGCAGTGGAAGCATGGAGTCCCAACCACTGGACCACCAGGGAAGTCTCGAGATAGCCACTTTGGAAAAAAGAATGGAGGTTCCTCAAAAAATTAAAAGTAGAACTACCATATGATCCAGCAATCGCACTTCTGGGTATATATTCGAAGATGAAATCACTATCTGGAAAAGATATCTGCACTCCCAGGTTCACTGCAGCATTACTAAGACATGAAAATAACCTAAGGGTTCACTGGTGGATGAATGGATTTTTTAAAATGTGGTATATATATGCAATGAAATATTATTCAGCCAGAAAATAGAAGGAAATCTCTGCCATTCACAGCAACATGAATGAACCTTGAGGGCACTATGCTAAGTGAAATAAGTCAGACAGAGGAAGGCAAATACGTATGATCTCACTTACACACGGAATTCAAAAACATGAAATTCATAGAAAGAGACTAGACTGGTGGTTATCAGGGGCTGAGAGTTGGAGGATATGGGAATATGTTGGTCAAAGTGTACACACTTCCAGTTATAAGATGAATAAGTTACCGTGATCTAATGTAGAGTATGATGACTATAAGTAACAATACTGTTATTGTATACTTGAAAGTTGCTATGAGAGTAGAGCTTTAATGTTCTCACTATAACAATAATAATAAAATGGTAATTATAGAGGTAAGGGATGTGTTAACTAACTTTATTTTGGTAAGCATTTACAATATATACATGTATCTAATCATCACACTACATTATCCACCTCTGCAAGCATATACAAATATATGAACCACCCCCTTTACTGCTATTAACATAAATACTTGAGTGGACTACAAGTTTGCTGTTCAGATCAAGTGATAGAATATAGATAAAAGTGTTCCATAAACCATAATGCCAAATACCAAGTGTATTGTTATAATAAGTGACAAAGCCCCTAGAATGTTTGCACGTAAGTCTCCGTGTTCTCAGCTTTTAGAGGGGAAAATCATGCTGGCTATCTCTTGAAAATATAATAAAAGTAAAGTGACATTAAATAAAATGTAGGTGGGCTAACACAAGGACAAACAGTAATAGCTCACATATGCATGGTGTTTTTACTTTTTTCAAAGCACCTTCTCAGCCATTACCTCACTTGATCCACAAAACAACCTTATGAGCTAAGTAGGTATTAACCTTTGGAAGTATTCTTTTTAAAAATGATGATCAGCGACGTAGAGAATGGATTTGAGGACATGGGGAGGGGTAAGGGTAACTTGGGACGAAGTGAGAGAGTGACATGGACATATATACACTACCAAACGTGAAACAGCTAGCTAGTGGGAAGTAGCTGCATAGCGCAGGGAGATCAGCGCCGTGCTTTGTGACCACCTAGAGGGGTGGGATAGGGAGGGTGGGAGGGAGACGCAAGAGGGAGGGGATATGGGGATATATGTATACATATAGCTGATTCACTTTGTTATACAGCAGAAACTAACACAACAATGTAAAGCAATTATACTCCAAAAAAGGTGTTAAAAAAATGATGATTAGCAACTTGTCTGAGGGAACACATTTTATTGGTAGGGATCAAAACTCCTAAATCCAGCATACTGAATTAGAACCTCTGAGTTTTTTACTAATTTTCTATTACCGCTGTAACAAATTATTACAAACTCAGTGATTTAACACAAATTTATTATCTTACAGCTCTGGAGGTCAGAAGTGTAAAATGAGTCTCAGTGGGCTAAAAATCAAGATGTCAGCAGGGCTGTGTTCCTTTTGGAAGCTCTAGGGTATAACGTTTCCTTGCCTTTTCCAGTTTAGAGAGGCTGCCTATATTCCTTAGCTCATGGCCCCTTCTTCCACCATCAAAGCCAGAAATCGCATCATTCTGATCTCTGATTCTGTCATCACATCTCCTTCTCTGATTCTGAGTCTCTTGCGTCCTTCTCTTACTTTAAAGGACCTTTGTGGTTACACTGGGCCCACCTGGATAATCCCCATCTCATCCTTAATGTAATCATATCTGCAAAGCCCCTTTTACCCCATAAGGTAACATACTCCCAGGTTCTGGGGATTAGGATGTGGACATCTTTGGGCTGGGGGTGCATTATTCTGCCTACCACAGGTAAGTCCCAAGAATCTGCATTTTAACATTCTGCAGGTGATTCTGATGTAGGAACACAACAGTAGACCAGTGGTCTCTGAACTTCATGGATTGTGTACCCAAATCTGTAAACAAATTTAGTACTAATTATATACATATATATATATATGAAGAGAAGTAAAAATGGATGAGATGAAAAAAATTCAACAATAGAAGTTCTAAAACTTTCTTTCCATATCCCAACTCATTGTCTCATGCAGTCCTTGGGTTGACTCCTACTTTGGAGAATAGTATGGTAGACCAGGGTCAGCAAACTTTTCTTGTGAAGAGCTATAGAGTGAATATATTAGACTTTATGGTCTATATAGTCTCTACTGTAAATACTTAAGTCTGCCATTGTAGCATAAAAGCAGCCATAGACAATATGTAAATAAATGGGCATGGCTGCCATAATAAAACTTTATCTACAAAAACAGGCAGTAGACTGGTTTTGGCTTGCAGACCATAGTTTGCCATAGGCTATTAGCTATACTATTATTTTTGTGCCTATATTTTTTAGCCCAGAGAATTCATTTCTACTGTGATACTTTACTGTGGCAGGGAGCGGGGGGTGGGGAGTTGCATATTTTCCCAAGGCCACATCCACAAACATGACCATGAGTCTTAGGAAGTGGCAGTTGAGACTTGGAATTGTAGTCCAACCACTGCTCCTAGCCCACTGTCCATTCACCTTGTTTCCCCTTCCTGATATACCTCTTCCTGCCACATCCTCTTCCAGATGTTGGAATGAAAAGCCAGACAGACTTAAAAGCTCTAGGAGTAGCTCTAGGAGTTATTGAGTTTGCACTGAGGAGAAATAGCCATTATTTTTTTCCTACCCAAAATACTGCTTTTCCCTCCAAAGCTACTTATTTTCCATAGGTGCAGATGTAATTACAGAGGACAAGAGTCAACAAAGAAGTAAGATGAAAGGACTGATAGAGTTTGTAGTCACCATCTTTAGAGCTTAGGAAAGTATATTGTATGGAGAATTAGTGAGATGTTGTTTTCTTGTTTTTAACTGAAGGCTTGGTCTGGAATGGCTTCACACGGAAGCAGGAGAAATTTAGGATAGGCACTGATATTGAGAGGGTAAAACAGTAGGCTTTTTGGGGAGATGGGATCCTTTATGTTACTTTGGCCTGTTGGGATCCAGAGACTCTTGCCTCCCAGTGGCATATAATCAAATCTCAGAGTCAAAGAAATCTTAGAATTCATCAAGCCTGCTTCTTCCCTATTGGAGAAATCATTTTTTCATCAGCCTTGACAGAAGTCTTTCATTATCTCCTATTATGAGAGACTCAATATTTCATTGGATATCTCATACCCCTCTTCTTGCAAGAATTTTCTTTTTGGCTTACACTGAGCCAAAATATGACTCCTGTAACCTCCCTACTCTCTGCCTATTGGCTCTGGTTGTTTCTCATGGAGCCACACAGAATAAGCATAATTCCTCTTCTTCAAGGTTAAAAAAAAGTCTTTGAAAAAGTGCATTCTATCTTTCTTGCTTTATCTCCTCCAGACTAAAGATTCTATATATTCAGTCATTCCCCATATGAAATAGTTTCCATTGCCTTTCCAATCCTGGCTATGGCCACATTTATTATTTGTTTGTTAAGCAGAATTGGTTGTTTTACTCCAGGTGAAATCAAATTACCAATAGCTGATACTTTTTGAATGTTACTAAGTGTCAGATTAAGCCATATATTAAGCCATATATATATTAAGCCATATATATATATAAATATTAAGCCATATATATATAAATATATATATGCATTATTTGATTTAATCTTCCAGTTTTTCCATAAAATAGGTGCTGTTATTATCTAACTTTACACATGAAGAAACTGAGACAGAAAAAACGTGAATTACCTAAGGTCACACAGCTGGTAAATGCTAGAGCTGGGATGTGAGCCAAGTCTGATTCCAAAGCCCATGCTCCACATTATTAATCTATATATAACTGCCGAAGCCAACGAGGGGTTTTACCCAGACACGTACCATAGTTAGCTCATATTAAGCTTATAGGCAACTATAAGCCTTTAATAAATCAACAAATAAACAACAATTAAAGAAATCCAGAACTTTCTTCAACTGAACTCTTGGCAAGCTAGTTCTCCCCCATCCTTTAACTTGAGTAAATTACTTTTTAATGTAGTTTTGTTCAACTTTACACTTATCCTTGTTGAGCTTCATTTTATTAGTTCTGAGCAATCATTTTCACCTGTTACATTAGCGACTAGCTATTCCTTCTTTTTCACCTCCAGATTTTCCAGAAGTTCCTTCTATGTCATCAGAGACATTTCATAAAAAAATATTGGCAACAACAGGGCCCGGTACACTTACAATGGAAATGGCATGGAGCAGACATCAGAAGAATTTGGTTTTAGGACAGCACTTACCACTTAAGGCCTGTGTCCTCGCAACTTAAGCTCTCTGAGCCCAGTTTTATTTTTCAAAAAGTGGTAATATTGTTGTTCCCACCTACTTAATAGAATTATTGAGAGTATCAAATAAGATAATGTACGTGAGGATGCACAGTAAAGGATATGTTATACAAATTAAAAATAAAAGTATGTATGGGTGGTGGGTGGTGGGTGGGGGCTGGGAGGGTAGACTGTGGACTCACGAGCACTATAAAAGTATGTATTAGCAATGGACCATAAAGGACTCTAGAGAGTGCAACCTGTGGCTGTCATAGTTCAAATCCCTCTGCTACTTATTAGGTCTGAGAGCATAAGCAAGTCACTTAACTCTTCTGAACATCAGTATTTTCATCTGTAATATGGGGATAATAATAGCTGGGAATCATTCTCCACAACTCTTTAAAGTGTTCTAACATCCTTGCATTTTCTGTTAAAAGACAGAAGAGCTCACTAATATTAGACTTTGATAAGTCAAGAAAAAAATGTTGTAATCTCTAGGTGAGCCATTAAAACAATATGTGATAAGAATAATAGAGGGGAAAAAATGAAAATAAAACTCCAAAAGAAGACAAGAAGCAACAACAACAAACGAAACAGATTAGATATAAGAAAGAAAATTTGATACTAGATTTATACCCAAATAAATCAGAAGTCATACCAAAAATAAATGGACTATAATCCTATTGAAATATAAGAATTATCAAACTGGATTTGAAAGAAAACAAAACAAGTGTAAGTTTCTAACAAGAGACCCATCTAAATTATAATGATACAGAAAGGTTAAAAGTTAAATGATAGAACATGCTATAGGACGCAAACACTAACCAAACAAAAGCTGGTTAGCTATATTAATGTCACAAAAGTAAACTTTAAGGAAATAAGAATTATTAAAGATACAGCTGCATTTCAAAATTATAAAAGGTTAATAAAAACCAACTTCACAAATAGAGTGAGTTTTAACACACCTTTCCTATAAAATGATAGAACAAGCAAAACATCAGCAAAGATACGGAATTTTTTTAAAAAGTAGCAAGGTTGTGGAATATTTGAACAACAGTATTAACCAAATTAATCTGACGTTTATAGATCACTACCCATCAACTGCAGAATACACATTCTTTCCAAGTCCATGTGGGCCATCCACCAAAATCGACAATATGTTGAAGCAAAACGCAAATCTCAAATATTTCAAAGACTGAAATCATACAGGATAGGTTCTGACACAGTAGAAATAAGTAATGACTAACAAAAAGATAACTAGAATGTTTCCATATGATAGAAAATTAAGAAATACACTTCTAAATAACACAAGGGTCAAAGAAAACATAACAATGAAAAGTAGAAGACATTCTTAATTGAATGACAGTGAAAATTCTACATATCTTAACATCTGGGATGCAGGTAAATCCATTCTTATAGGAAAAATGTATAGTCTTAGAAAGCATATATGTATTAGAAAAGAGGAAATGTTGAGAATGAGTGATCTAAGTATCCACGTCAAGAAACTATAAACAGAATAGTTAGGTCAAAGAAAGAGGAAGGAAATAATAAAGACAACAGCAAAGATTACATGAATAAAAGTATATAATTAGAAGGATAAACAAAGCCAAAATTTTGTTCTTTGAAAAGATTAATAAAATTGATATGCATTGGTAATAATGATCAAGAAAAAAAAGAAAGAAGCTACAAATTACTAGAGTGACCATACATCCTGGTTTAGCATCCTCTTTCATTTGCAAAAATATTCAATTCTGGATGATAAATTATGGTCATCCTGCAAATACTAGAAATCAGAAATCAAAAGGGTATCTTAATGTAGAATATTCTCTATAATGCCTCCATCCTCTTTAGTTTTCACCAAGACCTGTTTATTTTGATTATCCCCTTTATCTTCACTGCTACAACCTTAGCCTAAGTTACCAATTATCTGTCATCTAGTTAGTGCAATTCAGCCTTCTAAAGTGTCTCCCTTCCTCCAGCCTTACACCCATCAATTCTGTTCTCTACCTGCAATTTTTAAATGAAAAAAACAATCAGGTTGCTCCCAGGATAGGGCTGTTAGATTTAGCAAATAAAATTACAGAATTTCCTGTTAAATTTGGATTTCAGATAAACAACAGTGTTTTAGCATATGTAGGTATCATGCAATATTGGGGACATATTTATATTAAAATTTATGTTGTTTTCTGAAATTCAAATATGACTGGATGTTCTATATTTTACCTGGCAACCCTACCCCAAGATGAAAACCCCTCAATGGTTCCCATTGTTCTTTTAAAAAATTTTATTATGGTAAGAACACTTAACAGATTCATCTTTGTAATGAAGTTTTAGGTGTACAATGCATTATCGACTATTGGTACAATGTTATAGAGCAGATCTCTCAAGTTTATTGATCAAGCTTAACTTAAATTATTCAATATCTATCCATTGATTAGTAACTTCCCTCTTCCTCCACCCACCCCTGATCCCTGGCAACCACCATTCCACTCCCTGATTTTGTGAATTTGGTAATTTTAGATACCTAATGTAAGTGGAATAATGCAGTATTTGTCTTTCTGACTGGCTTATTTCACTTAGCATAAAGTCCCCAAGGTTTATCCAGGTTGTTGCATATTGCAGAATTTCCTTCTTTTTTAATGCTAAAGAGTTTTCCATTTTACATATATGCCACATTTTCTTTATCCATTCATCTTATGATGGACATTTAGATTGTTTCCACATCTTGGTCATTGTGAATAATGCTGCAATGACATGGGAGTGCAGATATTTCTTTGAGATCCTGATTTCAGTTATTTTGGATAAACACCCAGAAGTGGGATTGCTAGATCAAATGGAAGTTCTAGTTTTTACTTTTTTGAGTAACTTCCACACTATTTTCTATAGTGCCTACACTATTTTGCATTACCACCAACAGTGTGCAAGTGTTCCAATTTCTCCACATCCTTGCCAACACTTATTGTCATTTTTTTTTAAAATGGCCATACTGATAGGTGTGAGGTAATATCTCATTGTGATTTTGATTTATATTTCCCTGATGATTAGTGACATTGAGCATTTTTTCATATTCCTTTTGGCCACTTTTAAGTCTTTCCCCCATTTTAAAGTCAGGTTATTAGTTTTTTGCTATTGAGTTGTATGAGTTCCTTATATTTTTTGGATATTAACCCCTTATTTAGACATATGGTTTACAAATATTTTCTTCCATTGTGTAGGTTACCTTTTCACTGTTGATTATTTCCTTTGCTGCATTGATTATTTTCCTTTCCTTTTATTTGATTTGCTTTCCTTTGAAGAAGTTTTTTAGCTTGATGCAGTCACACATTTTTATTTTTGTTTTTGCTGTTGCCTATGCCTTTAGTGTCATATCCATGAAATCATTACCAAGACCAATGTTATGAATCTTTCCTCCTATGTTTTCTTGTAGGAGTTTTACAGTTGTAGGTCTTACATTTAAGTCTTTCATACATATTGAGTTGATTTTTGTGTGTAGTGTAGGATAGTGGTCCACTTTCATTCTCTTGTGTGTGAATATCCAGTTTTCCTAAAACACCATTTGTTGAAGAAACTATCCTTATGAACGAGGAATATATTAAAAATATGTTCAACTTAGAACAGGGGTTACAGATACAAAGACCAACAGAGATCAGGAAGGTAAAATAAAACAGTAAGTTGGGTGAGACAAATAAAACTCTTGATTCTTTGGCTTTGATATGTTTTCTTATTTTTGATAGAGATGATACAGGTACAAAAAGTTCACTTTCCTTTTAAAACTGTAAAAGAACAACAGCAGTACAAATAGGATGATAAATGGTAACTGACGTTCACCTCAATGCTATAGGAAGTAGAGGGGGCCGCAGTAAACTGGAGAGTCAATGCCCCACATAAAGAGTAAACCAGCCACACAAGGCATGATAATAAATGGCAGTTACTTTTGGCCTCAGTGCCAGGAAGACAATGGGAAGAGGTAACGATGGGAGTGGTAAAGGGGAGAGCCCAGCCTAAAAGGGAGTGTCACTCTCTCATACCAGCTTGTTGATCCCTTGTGGAAATGAGGGGCTCTTGCTTTCTGATATTATGATTCTTTTAGAGAAGCTGGAAATATGGATATTTGTGTGAGATCCCTTGATTTTCAAATGCTGGTAACTAATTCAATTTTTAAAAAAACAAGTACTGAAAAAGAAAAAGTATTAAACACTGTCCTGATCAGACAGACATAATTATAAGCTGGGTTGACCCTTGGGCTATTTGTGACCTCTGAATCGAGTTACATTTAACACAGTTCTGGCTTTCACCCATCAAAAGAGATGGAACAAACAAACAAACAAGACCCAGGGGAAAAACAAAACAAGTCTTGGTCCAGGAAGTGAGAAGAGAAAAGATTTCTCAGAATCCAAGAGTGGACAGAGCATCAAGGAAAAGACATATGAGAAGCACTGTATGAAAGAAAATAGTCACAAATACATCAAGCAAGCATCATCCCTGAATGGTACTTGAGAGATTGTATAGTTCAACCTCTTAATTTAACAGATGACACACTTAAAATACAGAGGTTAAGTGGGTTGCTCAAAGTCAAACAAACAGCCAGCTAGTTCTGTTTGATCTCATGATTCTCAATATAGTACTCTTTCTACTAAACCATGCTTTCTTTAGAGGGTCAGTTCAGTGAACCTGTTAATAAACCAACTTTGGGAAAAGAAATAATGAATGTCTCTCAGCAATTCAACTGACATGTCTTTGTTTTTCTTTATGTAGATGGCTGTGAAACACCCGACTGTGACTAAACTTTGTGGTCCCTGGGCACAAGAGACAGCTATATGAATTGTAGTCTAAAGCCAACTTGGTGGGGCAAGTAAATGAAAAAATGTCCATAAGAGTAAAATTCTGAGCATTCAGTTTTGGCTGGGAATGAGGTGATGGCTGCAAAGGGGTGGAATGCCTTTATTCCAACCATATCTATATGAAACCAAGAAGCTGAGTCTCTTCCACTTAAGTACTTCAGAAGCCTAAGAATGAGTTCTGAGTTGAACAGGGTAAAGTGTGATTTCAGAAGCCTTAAAATACTGTTCATGCCACATACTAAGTTACTCAAAACAAATTCAAGACGTTTTCTTCTGTGAAATCCTTTCACAGCTCCCTGCTTCCTTTCCTTTATTTAGCACACTTTCATTTTCAAGAAAGCCTGCTGCAAAATTTTTTCTCCACCCTTCCTTAAAGCTATCTCATTCTTCAAATCCTGGCCATTATCTGATTCCTTATCCTAGAGGTACCATTACATAGTACTGTCATCTGTCTCTCTCTTTTTTTGCTAATAGAGGTTATTTATTCTTAAGCCATCAAGGTCTAGAGCTTTGAGGTTTTCTCTTCCTCTTTGTCACAATGATTCACTCACAGATTTCCCAACAAAGAGCTGCAAGTTCACTAAGGAATGGATAATGTGATGCAAGCATAGCTCCTGCCATCAAGACAGATCTGTGCTCCAAAATCCCAGCTCAGACTCACTAATCAAGGACTTGCCTCTGAAAACTTAGGAATGGACAGTGGTCAGAAAGCACACGCAAATGTCAGTATAATATGAATAAACATAAGCACAAACTGTCTTAGGAGCCAGCATTTTTTACACACACCCACACACATACAAACAGACACCCACAATGCTAATTCAGGAAGGAGATGAGCTAAACCTCAGTTGAATGGCTTAATCAATCAATGATTTCCTGATAAAATATATTTGGAAGAAATCATACCTAGAGAACGAGAAGGTATGTTTTGTGTCTCTAAAGACCTTACCTTCTGTATGAGGAAACGAAAAATTACCAAGCATGAAATAATCAGATATTTAGCAATTAAACCATGAGGTGTACTGAAGAAGTACAAAAGGAGCTTACAAGGTAGAGAGGTCAGTGTGTTCTGAAGCAGTAGGCAAAGGCTTCATGGAGGAAGAGAGGCTTGAGCTGGACCTTGAGGGATAGTGAGGACTTGGATGGGTGGAAAAGAGGATACACCAAGCTAGAACAGTAGGCATAGGAGCAGGAACAGGAAGATAGAATATAGAGAAGAGATCATCCAGAATGAGGCTAAAAGTTCATATAGGTGAGTAGCAAGACATAAAGAGTACATTAAAAAAGATAGGCTAAGTATCTTAAAAGTCAGGCAGAAGACTGTATTTAATGTGTCAGGCAACAAAGAGTTATTGTAAGTTCTTATACAAGGATATGAGTTGATAAGAGTATTTAAGGAATAATATTTTGGCTGTAATGTCCAGCAGGGTTAGATGGAAGAAAGAAAGCTTGTTAGGAGGATGTGGTATTAATGCAGATGTGGGGTGAAGGCAATTAGCTTTCAGAAAAAGAGGATAATTAGGAGTTACCTAGAATAAAAGAATATTACAACTAGAAAAAAAGTTCAGAAGTTATCTAATCAAACTTCTTCAATTTATACATGATGAAATTAAAGCTAAGAAAGTGTAAGTAATTTCTCTAAGGTTACCTAGTCAGGGAGCAGCAAAGTAAGGACTAGAATCTAGGCCTTTTGACACTGTAACAGGTGCACTTTACAAAACACCAAACTTCTGAATTTTAAATGAGAGCAAGATATCTAAGTGGAATTCTCCCTAGGCAGCAGTAGATATGATACAGACACTCAAGAAACTAAATACTTACTTAAGATGTTATCAGAAGGGATGGTACCTGGACTCAAAATCACACATGAGCTCTAAGAGGGAGAATGTAAAGACAAGAACAGAGATACCCAAATTAAGGGGTGTGTGGAACAAGAGTAGGGGGATAATCAAGAGGATGTCACAGAAACCAAGAGAAAGGAGATTTTTCAGAATAAAGAATGGGAAACTTTCACTTTGAGCCAAGATGAAATAAAAGGAACTGGATTTACTCTCCTGGCTGAAACAACTAAAACCATAGACAAGACATAAAACAGTTCTCAAGATATTAGACATCAGGGAATAAAATGCAGTGATCCCTGAGAGATGGAGGACAAACAAGGGGAGCTCTATGATTGCCCCAGCTTACTGCCTTTGGAGTATTTCCAAGCTACAGTACAAGGAGCAGGAAGCCAGGCAAAGTTTGAGTCCCCTTGATTTGAAGAGACAAAGCTAAGGATCTGGGGAGACCAAGGCAACTTGGGTTTGCAGCACAGAGTACCAAAGAGAAGAGACCTACACAAAAAGAGAACCATGCGGATCTACAGATGGTCTCCTCAAGTGTTCAGCTAAGTACTGATCAGCATATGTGTGTGCTGAACCATCTGAAATGATTAGGCATAAGAGTGCTTAATGCTCAAACAGGCTGAGAATAGTATCTGTTGCCACTCGTCAGACTACAAAAACTCAGGATTCACAGATCATTGGGTAGAACACACAGAAAAGTCTTACCCCAGTAATGGGAATAATTAGCCCTAGACTAAGCATGGCTGCAATCGCAACTACCAAATCTCCAAAACAAACCCAAAGGGATTATTCTGTTTCAAAGTACATATCTGAGAACAAAGCTCAAGAATATTTATAGGAATACAAAAATGTTCAACACCCAACAAAGTAAAATTCACAATGTTTGTCTTCCAAAGGAAGATTGCCAGGCATGCAAAGCACCAGGTAAATATAACTCTTAACGAGGAGGGAAAAAATCAATTAGTCAAAATCAACACAGAAAGAATAAAGACAACCAAATTATTAGACAAGGACATTTAAAATTAACATAACTGCATTTCATATGTTGAAAAACTAGAAGATGAAACACATTAGAAAAAAATATGAAATATAAGAAAAAAGATATGTAGGTATGTAGATATGAAAACTACAATGTCTAAGATTTTTTAAAAATGCACTGCACAGGATTAATGGCAGAGTAGATATTACAAAAGGTTAGTGAACTTGAATATATAACAATAGAAATGATAAAAAATGAAACATAAACAGAAAAAAATACTGGGATAAAATAGAACATCAGAGAGAGCTATGGGACAACAATAACTGGTTTGATATACGTATAATTGTGGTCCCTGAAGGAGAAGAGAAAGGGGATAAACAGAAAATATATTTAAAGAAATATTGGCCAATTTTTTCAAAGTTTGATGAAAACTATAAACCCACAGATCTAAGAAGCTCAAACATCCTTTAAAAACAATAAACACAGGGATAATTACAGCAAGTCATATCAGAATTAACTTGCTTGAAACAAGTGATAAAGAAAAAATCTTACAAACAAAAAAAAAAAAGGACACATTACCTACAGAGGATCAAAGATAAGAATTACAGCAGATGTATCCTCAAAAAGCAAAAAGAACACAGGAGAGTAACACCATTTTAGTATTAGAAGGAAAAGACTGTCAAACTAGAATACTTTACCTGAAGAAAATATCTCCCAAAAACAAAACAGAAATTGAGACTTTTTCAGATGTGCAAAACCAAATAATCTGCAACAAACCCATACAATAAGAAATGTAAAAGGAAGTCTTTTGTGTGGGAGAAAAATGATACTAATGGAAATACAGATTTACACAAATTAATGAAGAACCCCAGGAATAGTAACAACATTCTATTCTATTACTATTACTATTGTTAATAGTAACAACATAGGTAAATACAAAGACATTTTCTTATAATTTAAATCACTTTCAAGCATAACCAGCTGTTTGAAGCAAAAATAAAAACATGTACTTTGGAGTCTATAACATATATAGAAGTAATATGTATGACACAAATAGCAGAAAGATTGGAAGGGGAGAAAATGAAGGATACTCTTATAAGGTTCCTATACTATGTGTAAAGTGGTATAAAAACACTTGAAGACAGACTAACAAGTTAAAGATGTATATTATAAACACTAAATGCAAAAAAGGGTTATAGCTAATAAGACAAAAGGATATGAAATTGAATGATAAAAATTATCCAATTTAAAAGAAGGCAGAAAAAGTTGAAAATAGGAACAAACAATAGATGGAGAAAATGAAAACAAACAGAAAGATTTAAAATCAACCACATCAATAATCATATTAAATGTTAATGGTCTAAATACCCAAATTAAATGACAGAGAATATCAGATTGGATTTAAAAAGGTAAAATTCAACTATATGTTGCCTACAAGAAACCCACTTTAAATATAAAGACAAAAATAAAAGTAAAATGATAGAAACAGATGTAACATGTAACACTAATCAAAAGAAAGCTAGTATGTCTGTATCAGACAAAGTAGATTTTAGAGCAAAGAATACACTCACAGAAAAAGAGCACCATTTAGTCATGATAATGGGGCCAATTCAACAAGACATAAGGATCCTAAGTGTTTATGCCTTAGGATTCAGTAACAGAGCTTCAGAATTCATTAAAAAATACTGATAAATGTACAGGGAGAATAAAACAAATCCACAGTTATAGCCAGAGATTTAGAGACCCTTCTATCAATAATTGATAGAACAAGTAGACAGAAAATCAGTAAGGATATAGAAGGCTTGAATAATACTATTAACCAACTTGACTAAATTAGCAGTTATAAAATACTCCACCCAACAACAGCAGAAAACCATTCTTTCCAAGTACACATGGAACATTTACCAAGATGGACTATATTCTGGGCCATAAAACAAGTAACAACAATTTTTAAAGATTCAAGCCATACAAAGTTTGCCATATGACCATAATGGAATTAAACTAGAAACCAATAACAGAAGGATCTCTGGGAATCTGCAAATATTTGGAAAATAAATGTTAAAATTATTTTTTAAATTATAGGTCAAAGAAGAAATCGAAAGGGGCAGTAATTTGAGCTGAATGAAAATAAAGTTATGCTATATTAAAATTTAAGGAATGCAACTAAATAAGCACCTAAAGAGAGATTTATAGCATTAACATGTTTATATTTAAAAAGTACAAAGAAATAAAATCAACCTCAGCTTCTACCTTAAAAACTAGAAAAGGAAGAGCAAATGCAACCTAAAATATGAAGAAAGGAAATAATAGAGAGCAGGCCAGAAATCAATAAAATAGAAAACAGAAAAAATAAGGAAAATTAGTAAAGCCAAAAGCTGGTTTATTGATAGTATCAATAGAATTGGTAATCCTTTAACCAGACTCTCAAGAGACAGGTAAAGACAGAGGAGAGAAAAACAAAGAGAGAGAGAGAGAGAAAGAGAGAGAAAACACATAATCAATATCAGGAATGAGAGGTGACATCACTAAAGATTCTATAGATATTAAAAATAATAAGGGAATACAATGAACAAGAAGATGAACATCTGTAAATATTATGCACCCAATATAGAATATAAAAATATATATAGCAAATATTAATAGAGGTAAAGGGAGAAATTGACAGCAATACAATAATAGTAGGGGATGTTAATAATCCACATAAATCAATGGATAGATCATCCAGACAGAAAATCAATAAGGAAACATGAGCTTTAAATGACACAAATCAGATGGTCTTAACAGATACATACACAATGTTCCATCCCAAAGCAACAGAATACACATTCTTCTCAAGTGCACATGGAACATTCTCCAGGATAGATCATATGATAGGCCTGAAAACAAGTCTCAATAAATTTAAGATTGAAATCATATCAAGCATCTTTTTAGACCACAATGGTATGAAATTTGAAATCACTCAAAAAAAAAAAAAAAAGAAAACTGGAAAAATCACAAATTTGTGGAGATTAAACAATATGTTACTAAACAACCAATGGGTCAAGAAAGAAAGGAGAACTTCAAAAATACCTGAGACAAATGAAAATAAAAATACAACATACCAAAAGCTACAGGATGTAGCAAAAGCAGTTCTAACAGGAAATGTGATAGCAGTACAGTCCTAGATCAAGAAATAAGGAAAATCTCTAACATGCAGTCTAACACTACATATAAAGGAACTAGAAAAGGAGGTAAAAAGCAAAGCCCAAAGTTAGTAGAAGGAAGAAACTAATAAAGATCAGAGAAGAAGAAAATGAAATAGAGACTCAAAAGACAATAGAAAAAAATCAATGATACTAAAAGCTGGTCCTGTGAAAAGATAAAATAGATAAACATTTATCTAGACTCACTAAGGAAAAAAGAGAGGGCTCAAATAAGTAAAATCAGAAATGAAAGAGGGGAAGTTACAACTGATACCAAAGAAATGCAAAGAATCATAAGAGACTGCTATGAACAATTACAGTTAGTCCCCTACATACAAACCTTCAAGTTGTAAACTTTCAAAGATGCGAACGTGCATCTGGTTCCATCGAATCAGAACCTGTGCCATCAACATCAGGCATGAGTGAAATTGCAGCTGTCCTTCCATCTCTTATTTCTGATGATCCTTCAGCTCTACTATTTCCAACCTGCTCTCCTTCCTCCAGTCAGTAACTCTTCTTGCCTGTTCACTCAATGCCAGCCCCTGTATGCCAGGTGTTGTACAGTACTACTGTACATTTCAAGGTACTGTACTGTAAGATTAAAAATGTGTTCTTTATTTTTCTGTTTTTTTATGTATTATTTGTGTGAAAAGTATTATAAACCTATTACAGTACAGTACTATATACCTGATTGTGTTAGTTGAGTACCTAGGCTAACTTTGTTGGACTTACAAACAAATTGGACTTACAAATGCCCTCTCAGAATGGAACTCATTCATATGTAGGGAGCTTACTGTATAGGCCAACAAATTAGACAACCTAAAATAAATGGATAAATTTTCAGAAACATAAAAATTTTTAAGTCTTAATCATTAAGAAAAAAGAAAACCTGAATAGACCAATTACTAGAAAGGAGATTGAAGCATTACTCAATAACCTCCCAACAAACAAAAGCTCAGAATCACATTGCATCACTGGTGAATTCTACCAAGCATTCAAAGAAGATTTAATACCTATCCCTCTCAACCTTTTCCAAAAAAATTAAAATGAGGAAATACTTCGAAACTAAATTTACAAGGCCAGCACTATCCTGATACCAAAGGCAGACAACACCACCCACAAAAAAAAAAATTAGAGGCCAATACTCCTGATGAACATAGATGCAGAAATCCTCAACAAAATATTAGCAAACTGAATTCAACAATATACTAGAAGGATTATACACCATGATCAAGTGGGATTTATTCCAGGGATGCAAAATAATTCACCAGCTACAAATCAACCAACACGATACATAAAATTAATAAAACGAAGGATAAAAATCAAATGACCATCTCAATAGATGCCGAAAAATTATTTGACAAAATTCAACATCCTTTCATGATAAACAACTCTCAGGGCTTCCCTGGGGGCACAGAGGTTAAGAATCTGCCTGCCAATGCAGGGGAAACAGGTTTGAGCCCTGGTCCAGGAAGATCCCACTTGCCACGGAGCAACAAAGCTGGCATGCCACAACTACTGAGCCTGGGCTCCAGAGCCTGCAAGCCACAATTACTGAGCCCACATGCCACAACTACCGAAGCCCATGTGCCTAGAGCCCGTGCTCCACAGGAGAAGCCGCTGCAATGAGAAGCCCATGCACCGCAATGAAGAGTAACCCCCACTCACTGCAACTAGAGAAAGCCCACGCGTAGCAATGAAGACCTAACACAGCCAAAAATAAAAATAAATAAAATAAATAGATTAAAAAATAATTAAGAAAATGGTAATAGGAACATACATATTGATAATTACCTTAAATGTAAATGGATTAAATGCTACAACCAAAATACATAGACTGGCTGAATGGATACAAAAACAAGACCCATACGTATGTTGTCTACACGAGACCCACTTCAGACCTAGGTACACATACATACTGAAAGTGAGGCGATGGAAAGAGATAGTCCATGCAAATGGAAATCAAAAGAAAGCTGGAGTAGCAATACTCAGTTCAGAAAAAATAGACTTTAAAATAAAGACTGTCACAAGAGACAAGGAAGGAGACTACATAATGATCAAGGGATCAATCCAAGAAGAAGCTATAACACTTGTAAATATTTGGTCACCCAACAGAGGAGCACCTCAGTACATAAGGCAAATGCTAACAACCATAAAAGGGGAAATTGACAGTAACACAATAGTGGGGGGCTTTAACACTCCACTTACACCAATGGATAGATCATCAGACAGAAAAGTAATAAGGAAGCACAAGCCTTAAATGACACATTAGACCAGATAGACATAATTGTGATATTTATAGGACATTCCATCTGAAAGCAGCAGAACACACTTTCTTCTCAAGTACATGTGGAACATTCTCCAGGATAGATCACACCTTGGGTCAAAAATCAAGCCTCAGTAAATTTAAGAAAATTGAAATCATATCAAGCATCTTTTCTGACCACAACACTATGAGACTACAAATCAATTACAGGAAAAAACTGTAAAAAACACAAACACATGGAGGCTAAACAATGTGCTACTAAATAACCAAGAGATGACTGAAGAAATCAAAGAGGAAATCAAAAAATACCTAGAAAAAAATGACAATGAAAACATGATGACCCAAAACCTATGGGATGCAGGAAAAGCAGTTCTAAGAGGGAATTTTAAAGGAATACAATCCTACCTCAAGAAACAAGAAAAGCCTCAAATAAACAACCCAACCTTACACCTAAAGCAACTAGAGAAAGAAGAACAAACAAAACCCAAAGTTAGTAGAAGGAAAGAAATTACAAAGTTCAGAGCAGAAATAAATGAAATAGAAACGAAAAAAACAATAGCAAAGATCAACCTGGAAGAAATGGACAAATTCTTAGAAAGCTATAACCTTCCAAGAGCCAGGAAGAAATAGAAAATACGAACAGACCAATCACAAGTAATGAAATTGAAATTCTGATTAAAAATCTTCCAACAAACAAAAGTCCAGGACCAGATGGCTTCACAGGTGAATTCTGTCAAACATTTAGAGAAGAGCTAACACCCAGCCTTCTCAAACTCTTCCAAAAATGTGCACAGGGAGGAAGACTCCCAAACTCATTCTACGAGGCCACCATCACCCTGATACCAAAACCAGAGAAAGGTATCACAAAAAAGAAAATTACAGGCCAATATCACTGATGAACACAGACCCAAAAATCCTCAACAAAACACTAGCAAACGGAATCCAACAACACATTAAAAGCATCATACACCATGACCAAGTGGGATTTATCCCAGGGATGCAAGGATTCTTCAATATACGCAAATCAATCAGTGTGATACACCATATTAACAAACTGAAGAATAAAAATCACATGATCATCTCAATAGATGCAGAAAAAGCTTTTGACAAAATTTAACACCCATTTGAGATTAAAAAAAACTCTCCAGAAAGTGGGCATAGAGGGAACCTACCTCAACATAATAAAGGCCATATATTACAAACCCACAGCAAACGTCATTCTCAATGGTGAAATACTGAAAGCAATTCCTCTAAGATCAGGAAAAAGACAATAGTGTCCACTCTCGCCACTATTATTCAACATAGTTTTGGAAGTCCTAGCCACGGCAATCAGAGAAGAAAAAGAAAAGAAAGAATCCAAATTAGAAAAGAAAAATAAAACTGTCACGGTTTGCAGATGACATGATACTGTACATAGAAAATCCTAAAGATGCCAGCAGAAAACTATTAGAGCTAATCAATGAATTTAGTAAAGTCACAGGATACAAAGTTAATACAAAGAATTATCTTGCATTCCTATACACTAACAATTAAAGATCAGAAAGAGAAATTAAGGAAACAATCCCATTTACCACTACAACAAAAAGAATAAAATACCTAGGAATAAACCGACCTAAGGAGGCAAAATACCTGTACTCAGAAAACTATAAGATACTGATGAAAGAAATCAAAGATGACACAAACAGATGGAGAGGTATACCATGTTCTTGGATTGGAAGAATCAATATTGTGAAAATGACTATACTACCAAAAGCAATCCACAGATTCAATGCATCCCCATCAAATTACCAATGGTATTTTTCACAGAACTAGAACAAAACATTTTTCCAATTTGTGTGGAAACACAAAAGACCTCGAATAGGAAAAGCAATCTAAAGAAAGAAAAATGGAGCTGGAGGAATCAGGCCCCCTGGCTTCAGACTATATCACAAGGCTACAGTCATCAAAACAGTATGGTACTGGCCCAAAAACAGAAATATAGACTAGTGGAACAGGATAGAAAGTCCAGAGATAAACCCATGCACCTATGGTCACCTAATCTATGACAAAGGAGGCAAGAATATACAATGGAATAAAGACTGTCTTCAATAAGTGGTGCTGGGAAAACTGGACAGCTACCTGTAAAGAATGAAACTAGAACACTCCCTAACACCATACCCAAAAATAAACTGAAAATGTATTAAAGACCTAAATGTAAGGCCAGACCCTATAAAACTCTTAGAGGAAAACAGGCAGAACACTCTTTGACATAAATCGCAGCAAGATCTTTTTTGACCCACCTCCTAGAGTAATTTTAATAAAAACAAAAATAAGCAAATGGGACCTAATGAAACTTAAAAGCTTTTGCACAGCAAAGGAAACTATAAACAAGATGAAAAGACAACCCTCAGAATGGGAGAAAATATTTGCCAATGAATCAACGGACAAAGGATTAATCTCCAAAATATACAGCTCAGGCAGCTCAATGTTAAAAATATACAGCTCAGGCAGCTCAATGTTAAAAAAAAAAACACCAATCAAAAAATGGGCAGAAGACATAAACGGACACTTCTCCGAAGAAGGCATACAGATGGCCAAGAGCCACATGAAAAGCTGCTCAACATCACTAAGTATTAGAGAAATGCAAAACAAAACTATAAAGAGTTATCACCTCACAGCGGTTAGAATGGGCATCATCAGAAAATCTACAAACAACAAATGTTGGAGAGGGTGTGGAGAAAAGGGAACCCTCTTGCATTGTTGGTGGGAATGTAAATTGATACGGCCAATATGGAGAACAGTATGGAAATTCCTTAAAAAACTAAAAATAGAACTACCATATGACCCCATAATCCCACTATTGGGCATATGCCCAGAGAAAACCATAATTCAAAAAGACACATGCACCCAATATTCATTGCAGCACTATTTCCAATAGCCAGGACATGGAAATAACATAAATGTCCATGACAGATAAATGGGTAAAGAAGAACTGGTACATATATACAATGGAATATTACTTAGCCATAAAAAGGAATGGAACTGGGTCATTTGTAGACACAGGGATGGACCTACAGACTGTCATATGGAGTGAAGTAAGTCAGAAAGAGAAAAACAAATATTGTATACTAACGCATATATATGGATTCTGAAAATATTGGCATAGGCGATCTTATTTACAAAGCAGATATAGAGACACAGGCGTAGAGAACAAAAGTATGGATACCAAGGGGGATGTGGGGGATGAATTGGGAGACTGGGATTGACATATATACACTATTGATACTATGTATAAAATAGATACCTACTGAGAATCTACTGTATAGCACAGGGAACTCTACTCAATGCTCTGTGGTGACCTAAATGGGAAGGAAATCCAAAAAAGGAGGGGATATATGTATACGTATAGATGATTCACTCCGCTGTAGAGTAGAAATTAATACAACATTGTAAAGCAACCATACTCCAATAAATTTTTTTTAAAAATAGTAGAAATGATGAAAACATTTTGTTATATTTATATAATAGAATATTATATAGCAATGGCAATAAATGGATACTGCCTCACTAAATAACATGGATGAATACCTCAAATATAATGTTGAATAAAAGAAACCAGGCACACTAGAATATATTCTGTATGATTCAACTTAAATAAAAAGTTTTTAAAAAACAGATAAATCTATTCTGGTAGAAGTCAGGAGCATGGTTACCTATAGGGAGGAAGAATGAGATACTGATTGGAAAGCTCAAGGGGCTTTCTGTAGTGCTGGAAGTGTTTTTAATTCCTGACTGGTTACATGGGTCCCTTCACTTTGTGATAACTCATAAAGATGTACATTTATTGTTTGCATACTTTCCTATATATATTTTATGAATCAACAAAAGCAATTTATTTCTAAAAATAAAAACATATTAGCCATATATGTAACTCTTTCACTTAGAGGCACCTTGTGTATGAAGTTAGACAAAATTGGAGAATGAACAATAATAAAATTTGTAAGTGTGCATATTATGTTTTTTCCCATAGGCTGTGAATTAGGATCTAAATATTTAATGTTAAATTTCAATTTCTAACACAGATGGTTTCATAGTGCCTTTAAATGGTGTGATGGATGAATACAGAGATGGATATTTGAGAATTATTATACATAGATAGGTCAATACTTTCACTTTATGGTTGAAAACAATTTGACAGAAATAGAACATATCTGAGAGGGAGAAATTAACCCTAATGAAACGAACCTGATTCTAAAGTTCAAGTCATTACATACTAGATTGTACATTTGGGAACATTTTGTCCTACTTCTATATATAAGTAAATGTTATGCTTTTAAGACTTCAGTTTAATGCACTTTGTGGAAATTAACAGCAAGAAGAGGATGGGTTTTGGCTAATAGTAAATGCAGAACTTACAAAAGGCATTTCTTACCAAGGTTCTCTGTTTACTCTCACCAGACCCCCTGTGCAGAATATTGTACTCTTTAACAGTAGTCAGAGGATGGAATAGATCGTAGTAATTCAGATGGGTGAGCGGTATGCCTTTCTTTTGTAGAGCAGAAGAATGACTTTGAAAGACGAGGTACAAAAGGAGAACTAGCATGACACTCCAACTGTACATCTATTTTAGGAAAAACTACTTATGAAAATTGAGAATCTGGCAACTGATTTTCCTAAAATTGTGTCTGTGTGTCCCCTAGGAAGTCTTCATGTACCCCCAAGGGTACATACATCCCGGTATGAAAACTGTTACCTTAGACAGTATGTGTGCCCCTGCACCAAGAGCCTGGAGGTGTGAATGACCATTGTAACCAGAACCATAAAACTTAGAAATCAACACTGATTTACGCTGATTACAATGTGAAATATACCTAAACAGTTTCAAGGGAATTAGGACCCATGCTGGATGCATTCCTGGCTAAGGGGCAGAACAAGGAACATGGTGACCTTAGAGTAATGCCTCAGCCCAGTATTTGCTGACTCTTCTTTTTTCATTCCTCCTTTATAAGTCAATGTTTCTATCTCTTGCCTGTACCGCAAGGGGAGTTAAGATGAGTGCCTTCAAAGGAACAGAAGTGTTCTTTGAAATGGCAGCAGCGTTGGGAATGATTGGCCTACCTAAAGCAACACCTATCATGTGAACTTTTCAGCCTGCAAACAATAAGCTGAAGATTCGTGGAGCAAGGAAAATGCTTGCCCTTCGTAGAATTCAGAGACAATGGTGCCTTCTTCTCCCTTGCAAAAAGGAAACTGACAGGTGGCAGCTTGCATTTCAAACTGCTTTTCAAAATATTTGCATATGAATTATACAGAGAAAAAAAATCTCCTCACCCTGGTAAGAATGGATTCTTATTCAGCTAGGATTAATAATCATTATATTAGCCTGGAGGAAATGATAAATATTTATAACCAAGTAACCTCTTAGAGGTTTAAACATCACATGGATGACTTAGCTATTGTTTCTGTGAGATGAATGCACAATGGGACATAGAGAGCTAAGATTCTAAAGTTCCAAGCCCCTTTCTGGAGGCTGCTGGGGGCAGGGTGGCTGCTACAATGTTCACTCAAGGAAAAGTAAGCAGGCAGAGTTAGCCCCCAGGTCAAATGACAAAGGTCTATTAATATTGGGTCTAGATCTTGATTCTTTTCTCTGTCTATACACCCTTCCTTGATGATCTCATCCAGTCTCATGGCTTTCATATCTTCATCTTACACCTCTCTCCAAATCTGATGATACAACCAACTGCCTTCTTGACATCTTCCTTTAGATGTCTAATACATATCTCAAACTCACTAGTCCAAAACTGAATCTCTCAACTCATGCAGTGTTGCTCATCTCAGTTGGTGGAAACTCCGTACTTCCTACTGCTCAGGTTCATCCTGGAGTCCTCTCTTCTCTTGCAGCCACATCTAACCTATCAGGAAGCCCTGTTGACTCTACCTTCAAAATATATTCAGAACCCACTCATTTCTTACCACATTCACTGCTGCCATGCTGGATTTGACCAGCATTATTATTTGCCTCTGATTACTGCAGTAGACTCCTAGGTGGCCTTCTAGCTAAAAATATTAAAGCATAAGTTAGTGTCGTAGTCCATTTGGGCTGCTATGACAAACATATCATTGACTGTGTGGCTTATAAACAACAGAAATTTATTTCTCACAGTTCTGGACTCTGGGAAGTCCAAGATAAGTGTTCCAGCAAATTCATGGGACCTCCGTGGTGGTCCAGTGGTTAAGGCTCCGTGCTCCCAATGCAGGGGGCACGGGTTTGATCCCTGGTTGGGGAACTAAGATACCGGTGTGGCCAAAAAGAAAAAACATGTTCTAGCATATTCAGTGTCTGGTGAGGCCCTACTTCCTGGTTCATAGACAGCTGACTTTTCACTATGTCCTCACATAGTGACTGGGGTTGGGGAGCCTTCTGGGCCTCTTTTATAAGGGTACTAATTCCATTTATGAGGGCTCTGTCCTCCTGATCTAAGCACCTTCCAAACGCTCTACCTCCTCTACCTCCTCTACCATCACACTGGGGAATAGCTTTGTACATATGAATTTTTTTTGAGGAGGGATACAAATATTCAGTCTATAGCATTCAGATTTGAAAACCACTTAGCACTTTGAACAGTGTTGCCAGATAGTGGGCACACAGTAAAGTCCTCCTCCTTTTTCCCTTCTGAGAACTGAGAGGTTCCTCTTTGGCATCCAAAACGTAGGGACCTCATTAATTCGCTCAAGAAGCATTTATTTATTTATTGAATGTTTACTATGTGCTGTGAAGGCCTTAAGTAAGGACCCCATTGCTGAGGTGACTTTGGAAGACTCTGACTAGGCGCTCCATAGCCTTATACAGATGGTCTGAGTTTTATTCCCTTTCTATGAGAAAGCCCCTAAGAGTGGGAGACATGCCTTCAGGAAGGGTGTTTCTTAATATAGAATGGAGAAAAGCACCTGCTATCAAAATTTGAGCTACACCCTAAAGAGAAAAGGTAATAAAATATCTTGGCCTGGGGTAGACACTCTGTGGGGCTCTGCCTGTGGTCCCATACATGGGGCTAAAATCTGTACAAACAGGGCTTCTGATGCCAAGGATAGCTCTAGAAGATATATAGCTCAGGCAGGAGCTGCATAGCCCCATCATTTCTTTCTTGTTCCTTTGCCCTAAAGTGTAATTGAGCACATCACATTTTGGAAAAAATGAATACAGATATGAGGCACTCTAGGTCTCTGGAAGATTGGGGTAAGTTTACAGACACCCTCTAAGTGCCACGTGCACATATACTCCAAATACCTACAGCACATGATTCACCCGGATCCTCCTGAAAATTGGCTTAAAGTACTGAGAGAGACCACGTTCACCAATGTCCAGTTATTATCAGTCATATAATTCTAGTAATGCCTCATTTATCCACCTGGTCCACAGAAGAGAGTCTTCCAGCCTTCCAGAAGAAAGTCACTAAAAGCTGATCCCCTAAAGTGTCAAAGTATACACAACCACTCTAGCTTGTAAACTCAAAAGCTTTGACTAGACCTTTGAGTTTATCTGATCCAAATCCTTTTATATTATCTAGCGCCGGGTTTCACAACTTTGGCACTATTGACATTTGGGGCCAAATAATTCTTAGTTGAGGGAAAAGGGCTCTCCTGTGCACTGTAGGATCTTCAGCAGCATTTCTAGCCTCTACCCACTCGATGCCACTAACACCTCTCCCCCCTTGGATACGACAGCCAAATTGTCTCCAGACATTGCCAAATGTATCCTGGGTGAGGGACAAAAATCTCCCCTACTGAGAACCAATAATCTAGTCTAAATTCCTCAGTTTAAAAATGAGGAAGCTGAATTTGATTTCAAAGCTAGTGGGTAGCTAAGTAGGGACTACTAAAGAAAATGGCACTGCCACCATCTACCTGTTGCCCGTGTTAGGCATGATCCTTGTCTCCTCTCTCTCCCTTACAAAGTCATATCAACACCATTTCTAAGTCTCTTTCAAATCCATCTTCTCTCCATTGATACAGACGCTGTCTTAGTCCAGGCTTCCATTTTCTTTCACCTGAATCACTAAAACAGCCACCCAACTCTACTCCCCATCTCTAGTCTTGCTCCCTCCAATCTATTATCTATACTGTAGCCAGAGTAAACATTTTAAATTTAAAAAATTCATGTTACTCAGGAACTTAAAACTCTTCAGTGGCTTCCCACTGTTTTTATGAAAAACGTTAAACATCCTAACCTCTTGCTTAGCACTTTCTCATCTTTCCCTTCCCACTAAACTACTGTATTTCCACAAATACGCCATATTCTCTTTCATTTTCAGTCTATCATATATGATGTTGCCTCTGAATAGAACTATTCATCTCCGCTTATTTTTTGTCTGGCTTATTTATTAACTTAAACATCATATCCTCCAGTAAGCCTTCCCTGAATGCTCATGTCCAAGTTGTGTCCCTTCTGTGTGATCTCTTAGGACCTTGTTAATCCCCTTTTCACTCTGCATGTTAATCACCTGTTTCCTTGTCAATTATTCCCACTAGTACGTGATCTTCAAGGTGCCATGGGCACCGTTCTATCCCCAGTGCCTGGTACATAGCAGAGTGCTCAATTCATATTTCATGAATGAAAGAATCAATGGAAGAAATTATATTTTTGAATTTCAGTGTTTTTTTTATTACAACATTCTATCTTCCTTTAAAATTACACACAAATAGAGGTCTACGATTACTTAAAGAGAAGATATCTAATGTAATTTGTTTTTCTTCTTCCTGATGACTTAGTGTCATCATTAAGCATAGTATGGTGCTTTCATGTAATGATGCCTTTAGGGACTCTGAAGACAGGTATTACTATTTTCCTTGGCACTCAAAGGTCCCAAACAACTGAAGTTTTTTCCATTCTTGGGTCTTTTAGTTATCAGTTTCCACTTGTATGTCATTCCTTGCAGCTGTCAGCATGACTGACACTAATAACCTAGCCCTAGGAATGGGGGAGTCCTATTCTCTGGTCCCTTTCTATTTTGCTGCTTCTAATCTACTATAGACAGGGAAATAAAATGTTCAATTCTGCTAGAACTGTATAAAGAATAAAACTATATTGGCATAGTGTAAGGATGAAGACGTATTCTTCCTGTGTAAAGAGTATGAGTATTAGGGTATGTAGCAGCTGTTTTGACCACTAGTAGCCCTTTGTACAGCTTCCTTGCTTTTCAGCTATGATCCTGGCAGGACAAGTGGCCTGAAAGGCAACTCTCTAATCACCTCCATTACCTCCCTAGCTGGGAGCCCATACCCTGTTTGTTGGAGTCAGAATAGGTCTCTCAGGATTACATTTCAGGGCTGGCCAAAGTTACCTCAGACCAGACTTCCAGCCTTGCCATTTGACACTTTGGGTCCTCAACCAAGGAAGAAAGACTTGTCATTTTTATTCTGTCCCTATCAGGTACACAAGGAAAAAAATTATAGGTATTATTTGTGAATGCTGCAAATGCAAACAAATTTGAAGTTTGCACAAGTTTATGGAGTGTGGATACAAAGAAAAGGGAAGGGTAGCCTTCAAAAGAATAATTTGGCAGGCATAGGCACATGAAGAATGTGTGTCAGACAGCCTCAGAAGGCAGCCTGGCATATTGATGAAAAAAGCCACTGAACAAATAGTTAACTCTGGAGAGCAGAATAGCTGTCCGGATGAAAAAGCTTAATTACGTGAGTGCATATCCTGCTGCAAACTCCAGGATCACACCTCATCTTTCCCTCAGAGGCGGCTGCTGGGCAGGGAGAGGCCTGGATGTGTTCAGAGCTTGTAAGAAGCCACCTGCCAATGCATGTACCTGAGTGTGTGATCTGTATTGCATATGTCAGGTCTGTATATGGTGATGATGATGGTGGTGATTATATAATTATTACCTCACCTTTTCTGAATATTTTATTTTTCAGAGTACTGTCATATCCATTATTTCTTTTTCAAGAGGAAACCAAGACACAGAAAAATAAATAAGTGACTTACTCAAGATCCCACAGCCAGGGCAGAGAAGAGCTGAACTAAGACTCAGGTCTGCTGACGCTCATTTGCTTTCTATTCAATTATATCGCCTCAACGGTCATAACTTATTTAAATAAGATTATTTAACGGCCAAATGAAAGAAGGCTTTCTGGCTCCTCCAGAAAGTTGAAAATGCCTGTGGATTACTGCAAACCACAGCTCAAAGCAGAATCTCAGTTTCCAGGACAGCATCAGAGGTGAAGGAAAGAAGGAGGGTCTTTAATTCAGTAGGTTCTCTGCACCAGAGGAGACAGAACCTTCCTGAACAACCAGAGGAGCTTAGCCAGGAGTACAGACTGGAATCAGAAGAGGCATCTGGCTTGAATAAACAGGGAAGGAGGACTTTAACTTGGGTTCAAAGACAGTCATAACTGAGAGGACAGAGTAAGTCATTTTCCCGAGTTGGATGAAGCTGGGCCTAATGCCTATGTGGTTGTAGTTTGTGCCTTCCTACTATCTTTACACTTAGGTAGGTAGCCGGGGGTGACAGAAAGAGCATAGAGGTGAAAGGCAGAAGATCTAAGCCAAAAATCATGGGCACTCAGGCTTCCCTGGTGGCGCAGTGGTTGAGAGTCCGCCTGCCGATGCAGGGGACACGGGTTCGTGCCCCGG
>NW_020172000.1:1440031-1520462 GCF_003031525.2 Neophocaena asiaeorientalis asiaeorientalis
AAACCATGGGCACTTAAGTCAGAAGGGACATTAGAGGTCAAATTGTCCTAATTGTGGGTCAGACAGATCACTGATATCAGTATTAAACTCACTGGGTAATTCTTTCTACCTTGAGTCAGGTGATCTTCCCAGGGAGTCTATAAACTTCTCATATTATCTTGAACAGGTACCAAAAAGTATTTCACATTGGTGGTTTGAAGACTTTAACCCATGATGGCTAAACCTCTACACAACTGAGTGTCTCCTAGCCAGGGGAATGATAACCGGCAGAAATAAGCTGGAAGGGTCTGACCCCAGTATATCGGCCTGGGAAGGCTGATGTGAAATAACTTCTATAGTTCTTCAGATAGAGCATAAATAAATTAACATGATCTGACCCCAGCCTATTTCTTTTTTTTTTTTTTTAAATATAGGATATTTGCTTTGAGTCTTTTTTAAAAAATAAATTTATTTATTTATTTTTGGCTGCATTGGGTCTTGGTTGATGCGTGCAGGCTTTCTCTAGTTGCAGCGAGCAGGGGCTACTCTTCGCTGCAGTGCGCAGGCCTCTCGTTGTGGTGGCTTCTCTTGTTGCAGAGCATGGGCTCTGGGCACGCGGGCTTCAGTAGTTTTGGCACACAGGCTCAGTAGTTGTGGTTCGCGGGCTCTAGAGCGTAGGCTCAGTAGCTGTGGCGCACGGGCTTACTTGCTCCCATGAGATCTTCCCAGAGCAGGGTTCAAACCCATGTCCCCTGCTTTAGCAGGCAGATTCTTATCCACTGCGTCACCAGGGAAGTCCCCCCAGCCTATTTCTCCAACCTAATCTCTCATCTCCCTCCACCTGCACTGTGTATTCCAACCAGGCTATTATTCTTTTCAGTTCCTTGAAATATAAACCTTTTGCCTCTGGACTTGTGTGTATGCTATTTCTTCTGCCTGTAACTCTCTTCCCACCTCCACCATATCCCCTTGGCATGCTTCTACTGATCCTTCAGGCATCAATTTAAAAGTTTTTTCCTCTAAGCTTTCCCTGCCTCTACCCAAGACTGGATTAGGCACCTACCCCATACTCCTTTACACAATGACCTACCCACTATCTTATATCCCATACACTGATTGCAAGTACAGGTAACCTTTACCAGACTGGAAGCTCCATGAGGGTCTCTGTCACTGCTGTATACCTAGCGCAGTGCATGACATAAAGTATACAATAAAATTTTTAATTGAATTAATATCAACACCAATTCAGTCTCAGAAAATGTGTCGTGTCATAAAGCATTCGTGGCAGTAGGATACTAGTCCATTCTGGTAAATCATCTAGACTTTGCGTAACCCAGTTCATTCTCTTTTCCCCATCTGCTGGCTCTTTCATCATTTATATTTCTTCTTCATGCTCTTACCTCTCTTCTTATATCACTTTCTCCTCTCTACTGCATCCCAACCTCTGGTCCCATAGCTGCTCAGAGATGCCTCTGTCATTCCTCCTGCCCTCCCCCACAATCCATGCTCTGAGACTGACCTTTACCCATTGTACTCACACTACCATCCTCCCTAATCAAAAAACAGATCCATCTTCTTCCCCAGATCTCAGATAGATTTATATTCAGCTATATACTGGAAATCAGTTCAAAGTTATAAAGTCATGCCAAGATGCTGAAGCCCAACACAACAGCTGCTCTAAGTTTTAGGATTTCCAAAGTGATTATATATAAACGGTCCCTTTCTGAAGCCCCAGTGCCATAAACCAGAGAGAGAAATCTGTGATATTGGAATTTCGGTTAGGCCTCATGTTTGTGAATGGATGCTGGTGGGGACCGGTGGGTATGTTGAAGAGGGAGTGCCATCCCAGCCACACAGTGACCTAAGCAATGACCAACATGGTCTCACTGTGATTACGGTCTTGGGCTGGGGACACCATGAAAGAGAACATTCAAGTCAACCACATTTACTTCTTTGGGAGGAGCTTAAAAACTCTGCTAAAAGTAACTTTGCAACTATTGGGTAAAGTGGATTTCTATTACCCATGTTCTTCCTGTTCCATTCAATTCAATCAGTTCCACTGTCTGCCTGTAATGTCCGTGGTACTGAGTGAGTTGATCAAGTATTTCCAAAACAACAAATGTTCATGTTTCTCTAATGGTTAACTATAGCAAAGCCCCTCACTAATCAGAAATGATTTTGCGCCCCTCCCTCCTCACTTACCTCCCCCCAAAATATCCCCCATCAGTGCCTCTGGCTTCCCGTCTAGCTGTGTATCTCGCTGTGGTCACCTCCTGAATGCCCTGCTTATGGGTCAGTCCTCAAACAGCTGAACAGATTGTGTTTAATATGGAGAGTGCATCATATTTATGTCAATGGTGCTGAAGGTTAATGGTGCTTCAGATAATGAGCTTTATTTTTTAAAAAAAAATGCAGCAGCAAAAACAGGAGCATTTGAAATGAAAGGGCATTTCACAAAGTGCAATTGAACAGGGAGCAGGTGTCTATTTTTACAGTGAAATTGTGATTCAACTTCTATCTTTTGCTTGTTTATCTTCTGAATGATTACACTCAGGATGCAAATATCAGAGGCTTGCTACTTATTGGTCCTACTCTGGCATAAGTGTGAGTATAGGGCTTCCTGCATCCACGGTCAATTGGCAAACTGCTGTGTACTCCTGGAGATGACACCATAATAAGCAGGGAGTTTATCTCACAGGTGACCCCACCATTTCCCAATTCATTCCCCTCTTGCCCTTGATTTAAAAGCAGTTGTCCTCTTGGGACTCATTTCAATACAGCTAGCACCTTCCCCTGGAGACCCTCCAAGCATTTAATAGGAAGAAATAATGATGTATCTCTTGGTTTCCTTGCAGATAGGAAGGGTCACAGAATTTTGCAAAGCTGGTTCATTTCCAAGTCATGCTGTCTGGCATCGACTGGGTCTTTGCTGCCAATCTGCAAGTCTTTCATTGTTTTCCTTGACTTCCAAGTGTTTCCATCACAAAGTCTGTTTCAGAGCTTATCTCTCCTTAAGTCTCAAACTCATTTCTCTCCCACCTCCACCCTTCCCGGAACAGATAACTTTGCCTCTTCCTTGGGGGGAGAGAAAAGAATGGGAACTGAAGTTTGAGATAAAAGAACGTAGGAAGGATGGGTTGCAGAGTACACTTTGTGTGACTGTCATGTAACCTTGGTAGAGACACAGATCAGGCCTTGGGAAGGTATTTCTGCATGTTTGAGACAAGAGACCTGAGATGTGATAGGATGATTAACCATCCTGATTTGCCTGAGATGAAGGTGTTTCCTTGGACATGAACTTTCAGTGCTAAAACCAGGACAGTCCCAGGAAAACCAGGATGCTTAGTTATCCTTAGATGTGGGTAAGAGGCTGAGAGAGCCTACTGGGGAAGGCACCGTAAAAGCAACCCTGGTCTGCCTGGACCCTTAAGCTATGTGTATTATAATAAAGCTTATCCAAAGCTTTCCTTAGCAGAAGCTTCCCTTGTCTATCTCTGTGATCTCATTTCTTACCACTCTCCCTTTTGCTCATTCTGTTCCAGCCATACTGACCTTCTTTCTGTTTCTCGAACACCTCAAACTTCGCCCATGCTGGGGATGTTCTCTCTGCCTGAAAACAGTCTTTCTCCAGATCGTCACATGGCTTGTTCCTTCTCATCTTTCAGGTCTTGCCTCAATTTTTACATCATCAAAGAGACCTTCCTGGGCTTCCCTGGTGGCGCAGTGGTTGAGAGTCCGCCTGCCGATGCAGGGGACACGGGTTCGTGCCCCAGTCCGGGAGGATCCCACATGCCGCGGAGCGGCTGGGCCCATCTGCCCAGTCTCTTGTATGTTATCCTCTTTTCTCTTCATCATAATGTTTAGCACTACTGCAAATGATCTTATTAATCTGTTCACTTGTCTATTGTGTGTGTCCACCACTAAATGAAGGCTCCATTGATGGCAGGAACCATGCCCTTTCTTGTTCACTTTTCTATCACCACCACCCAGAAGAGTAGCAACAGCTCACTTTCTATCTCCTGAGTGAATGAACAAATCCAAGTGCTTGTGTACTGCAAGATCCACATCTCTGCTGGGGACATTACAGAATTACTAGCTAAGCTATCATATCTCTAGTTTCAGGGTCATACATGGGTAACTTCCTAGAGGGACATTTACACAAAGGGGATCTGAATATATATGTCTTGCAAGTATTCTCTGCATCTTTGAGAGTAGGTATGGAGGATAAAAAAGGAATCTATCTATCTATCTATATATATAGATTCCTTTTATATATATAAAAGGAATCTATAGTTAAATCTGGGAAATAGAGAAAGTGAATTTAGCCTCCTTGGAGTGAATGGTTCAGCAAAAACACTGGCCCTTCGATTGGAATTGGTAGTTGCCATGAAGGAATGTAAATTCATCAGAATTAAGGATAGAACTTCCTGATATTAACCAAAATGAGAATATAATTAAAGTAGAGAGAGATCAAGAGAGAGAAATCAGGAACTTAACAAGAGTGTTAAGTACATTCAAGAGGCCAGAACTCTTATCATGGAAGATATTCCATGAGACTGCCTAGATTTAGCAGAGGAACCTCTCTTCTGGATGGAGAAGGTAGAGTGTAAAGGTTGGATTACAAGGCAGGATCAGGAGAAAGCCAAAGGCACTGTGGGGTTGCTTATAGAAGACTCTTGGAGCTGCCTCTGAAGAAGGATCTATTCGATTGGGATAATAACGCAGTCCAGAGCACTCAGTAAAAAGGATAAAAAGCAAATTATAAAGTTGGGTTTTTAACTTTTTGGAGATTGAAACCAACAAGTAAACTGTAAAAGTTATCTATCTCCATGAGTAAGATGGGGGCGGGGGACGGTGAGAGAGAAAGAAGCAGGGAATGGCTAAAAACAGAGACCCTAGAGACAAGAAGAGGAGCGGGGAGACTATTAGGTGATCTTCTAAACCTATAAACTAAAACGGTTGTTAATTGTGTGTGTGTGTGTGTGTGTGTGTGTGTATGTGTGTTAGTGTATACCACATGTGTTATTTTTCTCCAATTGAAATAGCAGCTTATCTGGGGAAAAATTTTGTCCTTAGAGAAAGAGACAGCTATGCAATTGGGAAAATAAGCTCTCAGGCAACTTTTGGAGTCAGTTTTTGTGTGAGATTATATGTGTGTATGTGTTTAAGTGTTGTGAATATTTTCTCCCTTTGTTATGTGCCGGCTAATTCAAAGTTAATTTGATTTAGAACAACTAAAGGTTTTCTTTCTTTCCTTTTTTGTTTCTCCTCTGGAACACAGAAAGTACTCTGCCTCCCTAGGCCATAAATAACTCCAGGGACATTGGAATAAGACATACTATTATGAATTGGGTTTCGTAACTATCTTAAATGACTCATTGTGCCTATCAGATTTAAAGAAATGCTTCTTCTCCATTTTTTTTAATAAGCATAGAGTAGGAAAAATGCCACAAAATTACCAGGAGAGGAATGGAATGGGGGAACTCATCATAATATTCTTGTGAACAAAAGTCCAAAGACAAGTGTTGAAATGAATTTAGGAAAGGAAATCAAAGAAGTCAGATATATATAGTACTATAGTATGAGGATGGAGGAAGGAGGACAAAAAGTTCAAAGACCTGTCAAATGAATATAAAAAAAGAGTCAAAGTAAAAACTTAAACTGGAGATTTTATGCTCTGCAAGATTTCCTATTAGCACTATTCTGATCTAGGTCCTTTGGTTAAAAAAATCAAAAACAATGGTTGATTGGAGCAACAATGGTTGCTGTAGGGTTTCTAAAGTTTCTTCTCTATGTTTTGTTATCTTACACTTTAAACCCAAAAGAACATACCCTTTGTGTGAATCCTTATACTATGGATTTGGGTCTTGATACTGGGTCCGTAAATGCAATTTAACACTAGAGACCTGAGGCAGGGAAGGAGGACTGGGTCTGAAATTTAAGAGCATCCTTGTGTTAACAATCCACAACTTGATTAAAATGGACCTGGAAGTGGAAAGGGTGGAGTCAGTATTGAAAGAAAACAAAAGACGGAGAGAATCAGTAATAGAGCTGTATCTGCAAAAGGCTGAGCAGTGAGTAAGGGATGGGAAATATGAGAGAAGAGAGAATGAGATTCAGACAGTGAGGCTTAGACAGAAGAAGCTTATGTGTACAACTCATGTGAAAAAGGGCTAAAACAGGGTGCTTACATAAATATTTCTTTCTGGCAATCGCTATTGTGATTATTCTGCATTAACTGTGCATAAGACCCTCTGGACTTTTCCATGTTCCTGTAAGAACTTCACTCTGATTTAGTAAACTACTGCTCCCATTTGAAAAATTGTAGCTTTCAAAATGTGCATTAGTTCTGGTCAGGGAGAGCACGCATTGCTTGCATCAGGAAACTATGCAATGTTACGGCATCTAGGAAAGTAGCTTCAGAGAACCCAAAAACATGCTTCATTATAGAGCCTGAATTTCAAAGCCTGTCACAATGGCCAATCAGTGTTAGTCAAGAGAGAACCCTCTTTCTAACTGCATATCCTTGGGCTAGGGAGAGGGAGAACACAGGAAACTGAAGTTTCACTTTACATTGGTTAGATTTTTATTAACTAAAATAAGTCTAAATGTTCAAAATGAAGTTGTCTGTATAACTGAAAGTACCTGAAAATCTATATACTCTTCCCAAGGATCATTGTGGGGCAAGAAAGGGAAAATCTCAATAGCATAATTTAAGAAAATAAGGAGTGAAAAGATAAAGCTATTTCCTGTTCAGACCTCTTCAAGTCCTGGTAATTGTTTACTAATGAGCTGGTTAGAGAATCTAATTATCTTCATAGAAAAATAAGCTATTTCTAATATTTGACTAAAAGGTATACTTCTGTAGGTTTGATATTATTGTGGACCTACTATTTTCATTACCTAAAAATAGACATTTGTTGTTTCATCTCTGGCAGCCATACTCCATTCTTTCAGCAGTGATACACTGATTGCCCTTCAAGGAATTCACTCTTACTTGATTTTCAGTTAATATAGCTTAGGTGGGGTTGATTCCACTCCTAAAACCAGAGATGGGTACGGATTGGCCCAAACAAATCAGCAAATAGCCCCTTGGCCAAAGTGATTCATTTAAAGATGAGTACTTGACTTAATACATACGAAGTATGCAGAATGAATAGGACTAGTGTAGAAACCACTGGAAGAAATTCTGACTTCCCTCTATGTAGTACAAGAATAGTGAGAGGTCTGGAATTGCAGTAGCCGTTTTGCTACCATGAGGTAGGAGAGATTAGAGCTGCCAAGTATCTACCAAGTGGAATATGAGGATGAATCCACTCATGCAGAAATTAGAGTAGAAAGATGTAAGGACACTGGGTTGTGAGTGACATTGCTTGAGCTACTGGATTGAGCTTTGTTTACCTCTAGAGTTTTAAGTTATATGAGTCCCCTCCACATATCCCTTTACTATATAAATTACTTTGTGCTGGGTTTCAGTCACCTAAAACGTTAAGGGTTCTAATGGATAAATTAGTTTTGTTCTGGTTTCTTTCTACAAAATGGGCCAGTTGTCTTTGACCATGTTATATCTGCCATGTAAGTGTGATCAACTGTTTCAGAGATGTATCCTAGAATTGGATGAAAATGAGTTTGGATGACTCAGTGGAAACCCATTTCTATAACTACAAAGAAAAACTTAAAGCACAAGGCCCATGTTCAAGACATATGAATAGTATTGATAGTATAACACAAGATCTAATTACTTTCTATTATCTTGGGTCCCTGGACGTGAGGATCTGTTCCTGTTTAAACGCTTACCTAAGAGTCTTCCTGGTCGTTGCTGTCTGAGCACCTGAAGTTAAGTTTTATGTCAGCGTTTGAAAGGTTCTTAGCAAGCTCGTCTAGTATAAGCACTTTAATTTGCACATGGATAAACTGAAGTCCACAGAGAAGATGATTATCACACAGAATTAATAGCTGAATACCACACTCTGATTACGTAGTATGGTTTATATATCAACGTACAACCTCAATGTTGTCTGTATAGCCACATATAAGCGCCTTGCGTATATAGGCAGTTTACTAGGAAATTTGCCATCAGTGCAGCATGCTTGATGTTTTAACCTACATGCTGCCCTTGAAGCTAGGTGGCTATTGAATTGAGCAGAATGCAGATGAGGTTAAGGGCATCCTTTTTAATCCTGTATGTGCCCGTGAGGTAGGCATGCTATTTTCACTTGTCTAACATCTTTATTTGTTTTTTCTAGTTAAACAGCACACCTCTTCCTTTTGGCTTAATCACCCCTCCCAGGTCTAGAAATGGTCAAATAACCTGGGATTAGCCAATAAAAGGACAACATCCTCCTGGCCACAGTGATTAGCTTAGGAGTGAGTGGATATCCAAATCAGTTGAATCAGAGAAAATCTTGGGACACTTGTGGAAATTATTAGAGATGAGGAGCTTGCTGTTTTGTTTGATTTTGCTGAAGTTTTTACGCTAGTAGAATGTAAGTTTAGAGATGCTGAAGCTCTTCTTTATCACTTTGTTGGGAATAGCTTCCAGCACAAGGGAAGTAGATCTGAGAGACGATAGAGATTTCTAAAGATATCGTTTGAATTTCCTGCTGCAGTCAGCCTTACTCCTGAAACTTTCAGATACATAACCTGATGTGTTCCCCTTTCTTGATTAAACTAGTTTGAACTGTGTGTTCTGTTACCAAAAGAACCGTGACTACTGCAGACTTTTATCTTTCACACATCCACAGATAGCACATATAGTAGATGTGAGTTGTCACCTAGCCAAAGCCTCCTTCTTTGAAACTGTCCACGTAGTCTTAGTCCCTGATAAAAGGTCATGTTTTAGATTGGGGTGAACACCTGACCCAGGAGTTATCAATCCATAAGCTATGCTGAGACAATCATTTGGACACAGTGACTGAATGAATTAGCTAAGGTCATCTTGAGTTGGGTCAGAGTTGGTGCCATGGCAAGACAAAGTCACTTACAAGCCATAGTTATGGGAAAACATAGAAAATATGAATCAATAGAGAAAGCTAATCTGCAAAGATAAAATGGAAGAATAGAGCAAATATACACAAAGAAGAAACCATATGGCACAAAGAAAAAAAAAGGAAGATAGAGCTGCCTGATGATTTCCTACAAACAACATGGTGTTTTCTTCATGTCACTCCTCCTAGAACCATGCCCCACATTTATCCTTCTAATATAATGGACCTTTGTGATTTAAACTAGTCTGAGCGGGCTTCTATTCTATACAGCCAACCGGACCTTTCAATCACAGATCCCAGCACTATGCCAAAGGATGAGGAAAGTTTATTACAAAGTTTATTACCTGGACTAGAGGAATTATAGCTAAAAGCAGAAGACTATGGTTTGCTCTGGAGCATGAATTTTGAACATGAAGAAGACTGTCTGCTAGGTCTCAATTCCCTGACTCAATTTAAAGCCTGAAATCTGTGGACTGGCTTCCCTGTGCATGGAGCTAGGGAAGATCTCCCCCACAAGTGTTTATAACAATGTTTAAATTATCATCTCAATTACTCTCTGTGTACACATCAGTGAGCACTCTGCATATCAATAAATGAACTCTGTGTGTGTTCAGAAGGCTACTGTGGTAACAGCAACACGTAGATCCAGTTCTCATTTGATGGGCACCTTCCCAGCTAGTTTTAAATGGTTTAGGGGATTATACTGGAGATTTAAGGGAGAACAGATGATTCTCATTGTCCCGCATGATGTAAATTTAAACTTGAAAATGAATGCCCTAAAACATGGTATTATTCTGTTCCTAGTCTGTTCTCCAGCTGTATAGAATATAAGCAGGCCAAAATGCTCCTGGGGATAAAAAAAAAAAAAAGACCTAGAGATACCTGGCAGGATGGGATCACAAAGTTTTGGCAAAGCAGGCAGTCACCTTCTATGGAATTCTGGTTCCCCAACTAGTTCAAGGTCATCCTCCAGGCTACCACACAAGTACCCACCATACTGGGGTAGAATAATTCCACCCCAGTGCAGAAAAAAACTAAACATAATGGGGTCCTGGCTGCATCTTGCTCACTGTTTCTCTTAAATTCTTTTCTGAAGTGGCCCATGGGGCCAGTGAGAGACTGTTTGGAAATAATGAGAGGGTTTAGTGTTGTCAAAAAAAATTCAACTGAGTAAATTTTAAAGATCTTATTGCTTTTTTCAGTGATTCATGAATTGGGCAGCATCCCGTCTAGCAGACAGAAGGGACCTTCAAAGAGCTGTACAAAATGAAAGACTTTTATAGGCAGAAGGGGGCAGGACAAGGAAGTTACATTAGCAAAGAGCTGATTATTTGTGGCAGGGTCACCTTCCTTTAGGAGATGGCAGGGGTTTATCAGGCAGATTACCTCACTAGTACTGACCAGGTCATTCCAGATTGACTGGTTTAAGATTCATTCCATTCCTAGGGGAGGCTGAAACTGTAATTAAGTTAGGTATTAAGTCTTGGTCGGTGACGTGGGGCTTAGCATAAGTGACTATTTTGAGCCTGTTGTCTCTTTTTTAACAGTGTATATAAGATTCCCCAGAAGCTCAGTTCTTGGAGAAGTAGCAAGAACCTTAAAAGGGTGACTTTCTCTCTCTCTCTCTCTCTCTCTCTCTCTTTCCCCCTACGTACCTCCCTGCCTCTCTCTCTTCATGACTCAAAATGAGGAGAGAGAGAAAGAGAGACAGAAAGTATAGATGTCCTATATATTGGTGATATTATTTTCTAGCCTGTGATTCTAATCATTTGGGTGCAGGGTTGTCTTCTCTTCCTCACCACTCCTTCCTCCCTCCTTTCCTTTTGTTCTCTCCCTCCTTTGAGCATCCCTTCCTTTTCTTTGAGGACGGTGCTTTTCCTTTGTCATTAAAATAAGTTTGTTGTCCTTAAAAATGCCTGCTCTAACAAGGTTACATAAGGAATTAATAATTCAAAGCGCTGTTAAAAACAACTTAGAGGCAGAGAAGGAGGAAGTGAATATTTTTCCCCTCATTGTCAGAAAAATAAAACCCAACTTGATTTCCTCTTGTGAAGTCTTAGTTGTTTCCTTCTAGGTGAAGAAAAGGAATAAACCAGTTCTCAGAGACACAACAGCAGAAGCAGTAGCACCGAGAAGCATTTACATGAAATACTGCATGTGATACATTAGCATGGTTCCTGGCACACTGTGAGGACTGTTGATGAAAAATTAATCAGTTGATCTAAAAAAGAAATGGAAAATGTTATTCAAGCCAAATTTGAGGATTATAACCTGGAAGAGCATCTCAGAAAGCTCTGAGAACTCTTCCTCCTGTTAGAAGTCAAGGCACAGTTATAGAAGTTTTTGGAGACAGAAGGCTGTACATTAAATGATGTATTATTGACAGTTTATATGATCCAGATCTAAGCGTCATCCTGGCGGGACATGTGACCCCTTACAAGATCAAGAAGAAACGCTATATTTTAAGGAGTTGTTTTGTTGATGCTAGGAGAATGTTGTTCTTTATGGTTAAGCAGGTATTTCTGCTAATGGGCGAGGTTTGGTCAATACATAATGCAGATACATAATGCGCAGTAGCGGGGAGAGAGGGGGCCAAGTGGCAGAGAAAAAGTTTTATGTTTAAATTTGTCTTGTCTTGCCATAAAATATGAATTTTATTTCACAACACTCGTGTCATTAGTATTGTCATTAGTCTTAAGTGCTCAAATTTTATTTCTGGACAAGATACCCTTGAAAACTGGTCATCCCAAAGAGTCAATCTCAAAGAGGCTTTAGCACAGAATCTCAGGCCCTCTTAACTTTTTAAAGTGCTTTCACATTTATTATCTCACTTTTGTTCTGACACAAGTTTGGATTTATAAATGGAAGTTTAAAACAAAAGACAGTTTTCTAGCTAGAACAGTTACCAGAGTAAAATGCTATTGTATCCAAGTCACTCATTACCATTGCAGGAAGAAAATGCCGAGAAAAAGGTTTCCCTCCTTAAAAGCACTAAACCGCACCCATCATTTGCAATGTCAGAGAGACACAAAGATTTTCACTTTTATCAGTGAAGAAAGACAACTCTTTAAGTACCAAACAAAAATTGAGTAATAAGCGAGTGTAGAAACCAACTTTATGGGGCCCTGTGTCTATTTTAATAAACACATGGCACTAATTGTGTGACAGGCATATAAAAATTGTACAACTATTAATCCATTTATCTTCAAAACAAAGCAGTGCGGTAGGTTAGGTACTATTATGCAGCCATCACCATTTTACTGTTGAGAAACTCAAGGCAAATTTGGGCTATGCAAAGAGCCCACCACGATGAAGCCACTATGTAGTAGAGTCTGGTTTCAAACCTAAGCAACCTGACTCCAGTCTAAGCTTCACAGCATAATGCTTGCTGCCTCCCCAATGCAACTGCATCCTCTTGAGAGGCCATGAGCCAAAACTTTCTCAAGTTAACTCCCCTCTCAGTACCACCTTGTCAGCATCTGTAGACTTCTGGAAAGAAAGCTTCAGGTAGCAAGCTATGTATACCTTAGTCTACTGCCCTATCTAAGAGATAAAACTGCTGGCCTAAGAGAGGTGTGGAACAATTCCACAGTTGCCCATGGTGCTGCAAAGGTAGTAGCCAGAGCAGTGGGAATGAGTTTAGCTTGAACTCTAAGCCACTATCTTCTATCCCTTTAACTGATGAATTTTTAAAAAATCACCTGTCTTCCCTTTCCTGGACATCTATTCCACAACACAACAAAGTTCTCCTTGATTAGCCAGTCACTTTCTTTGCTTGAATTAAAAAAAATAGAAGGGGGGAGCTCTTTCTTTCTAAAGGCTGTAAGCTCCATTTTTAACAGGTTAAGCCACTTGACTATGAATACTGAAGCAGAAAGAGGGCATCCTTATGAAGTTAGAGAGCGGCTAGAGTAATGTCAGGCACACAGAACAGATGAAGTCACACCCCTTCTCTAGAGAAGGAAAACTACAAGTTGATATCAAAACCCATTATACGTCCTTTATAGTTCATTGTATCTAAACGTTTAAACTGAATGTAATTTCTTTTTGTAAAAAAACAGTGTAGTATTTAAGCACATGGACTCTGGAGCCAGACTTCCTGTGTTCAGCTCTAATCCCTTTAATTAATCTCAGTGTTGCTACCTGTGCTTTGCTCAGCTGTTACTTTGAGCCAGTCATTCAACCATCTTATGCCTCTGTCTCCTCATTTCTAAAATGGGGACAACAATAGTACTTACTAATAGGATTGCTGTGAGGATTAAACAAGTAAATGTATTTAAAGATATTATAGAAGTGTCTGGCAGTAATAAGCATTATATATTAGCTATTGTTATCAATAATAATAGCATTTAAAAACAACACAGGGAGTTTTTAACTGTCCTTATATTCCCAAACTCTCCACCATACTATTTATTCAGGACACTAACTTCACTTCTAATTGCCTTTACCCACTTGTTCCTTGGTTTCTGTCTGTGACCAAACAGAAAAAAGGCAACAGCTCATACAGTCAGATTCTGGCACGTGTGGAGACGGGATTTTGCCATATGGGACATTAAGACACAGTCTCTAGGAACACAGTACATTCAAATTCAGGGTCTGTCTGAAGAGGGGAAAAGTACCACTTTCTGATGGCAACACTCCAGTCATGATAGGTTTATTTTACTATGAGGAGAGATATAGCTATGTGGTCTGTTCTTTCTCTGAGTCTTTTTGGATTGTCTGCTTGTTTGCTTGTCGATTTTTGCTTTTTGTCTTGTGGGAAAAACAGGGAAAAGGAGACTAAAGGAATAGCAGGGACCACCTAACTGATCTGGAACACTAAAGACACAAACTAAAGTCATCCCTTTCATTAATTTTAACAACCAAAGCATGATAATTATATTACTCATCAAGGAGAGAGGAAGAGAAGTCCTAACTGCTAAAGGAATCAATCACGAGTCAACCAACAAAATCCTAGCTCCTGAACTAACTGTGGAACCATGTCCAATGAGACATGGAGCATTTTAATAAAAACATAAGACTAGGACTTAACAACAACAACAAAAAACAGCTTAATATCAACTAGTGGGAGACATACCAAAGTGTCCCTACATGTTGATCGTTTGTTTATGCCTGCTCTGTAAGATTATATTTAGAACGCAGGTAAGTTATATATTGATCAAAAAGTAAACGTCTCAAAACATCTCCTGGTTCCTATCTGTATATCATATAAAGCATATGCTTTAGAATTTAGTTCATGAGACCATATGAATCAAGGAGTATGCTACAAAATTACCCTAATTACAGGAGAATAATTAGGTGAGAAAAGAGCCTTACATGCCAAACCTGTAAACTCAAAAGTACAATATCATGACAGATATTACAACCATAGTTTGCACTTGAGGAAACAGCTTGAAGATTGGCTAAGAAGCTGTCCATAAGTCCCACAGCTGCTTAGCAGCAAAGCTGAGAGTTAGACGAACCCTGTGACCCCACCACACCATTAGGGTGAAAACATCTCAAAGGAGGTCAGATTCTACGGCTTTTTATTTAGTGAGTAATGAACCACTCAGTTATATAGCACAGAATTTTACTTTCAGATCTGCCTAAATAGTCCAATTGGTCCTAGAGACAATTTCCAGTCAAAGGAATAGAAGGTCTCAGAGTTCCTGTTCCCCATCTCACCTCAACTACAGATTTGCCCAGGATTTTGTCTTGACTGTATCTAGATCTATCAGGACTATGTGGTCTGCTTTTCCCCAGGCCTAGACCTTGGAACAGTTAGGGAGTAGGTGAAGTTTGACTTCTACTCTCTTCTTGTGCATCTTCTCTTAGCCCTACCTGGTCAAATCTTTCTTATCTTTTCAAGGCTCAGTTCAAGTTGCATCTTCCTGGTGAAGAGTTCCTTGACCATTCTGGAAAGAAGTGATCTCTCCCCTCTTCCAATACCTATAGCATATAGTATCTTTGCCACCTTTTAACATTTACCGTACACCTTAACAGTGGTGATAGTGGTGGTTGGTCGTGGGAGCTAAAATTTTTTGATTGCTTCCTTGTACTAGCAGCTTTTCATGAATGATTGCACTCCTCTCTGGCACTCTATGAAGTAGGGTCTTGTCATCTGTATTTGAAGATGAAGAAACAGGCTCAGAGTTTTTAGGTAACTTGCCCATGGTCACACAGCTAGTAAATGGCAGAGCCACAATTCAAACAGGTTTTTTTCTGTCTCCGGCTTCCAGGTTCTTAACCACTATACCACGCTTTCTCAGGGTGCAGTCCATAGACAACAGGCAAAAAAATCACACAAACATAGGTTTCTGGGCTCTACCTTAAACCTTCTGAAGGACAATCTCTGAGAAGGAAGTCTGGGAACCTGAATGTTTTCTAGCCCATTGGAGGTTCAGATCCCCACTGAAGTTTGTGAGAACCACTGCACTAAAAAGTCTACTGGTAGCAACTCCCTTGAGTTTATATAGGTTTTCATGCTCACAAAGCTCCCTGATATTAATTATTACTTACTGGCTATTTCTATATATGACCCCTAATATGGGTTTACATCTTGTGTCTCCTGACTATAGTTTAAGAGACACAGTTTCACTCTGTATCACCTGCTCACTGCATACCTCAGAATTTTGTACACATTACTAGTTTTCAGTAAGCCTACTCTTCCACTGTGATTGCCAAATGGTCTCTGCTGCTTCACAGAAGACATCAATCTATGTTTCATACTAAAAGGGGTATTTTCACCCCTAAACCCCTCCACAGCAGCCACAAAGAGGGGCTCGAATTTCAAGCACTTTTATGTCATGCCCATCCCATTAAAACAGAGGACATCACAACGGTGTGACCTTTCTGTCTGCACAGGAAGAAAAGCATTTGAGTCCACTGCTAAGATTTCTCTTCCCTTCCTGGATGTCCTTCCCTCATCACTGGCTCCTTGCCACCATCTCCCTGGGAGAAATGTGCTTATAGAAGAAGTTGAAGACAGTGGTAGCCTGATACATGCTGGGCCACACAAGGAATACCATGTAAGATTACAGGTGGGAGGAGCATGCCTTTGGCCACAGTGATCAAACATTAAGATGATAACTATAGTTTTAACACTTTTGTTAGAAAATTTTGTTTAAAAATAATGTATTTTTTAAGTACAAAAATACAAAATGCTCATTATAGATTACTTGGAAAATAGAGAAAAAGGCAAAAAAACATGTATTGGTTACCCTATCATTCAAACAAAACCACGGTCGACATTTTTATATATAGCCTTTCAGTCTCTTTTCTATGAAAGCATTCATGGGTATGTGTGTGTACGTGACACATGCATTAAAAAAATATGGAATGATACTATATACAAGGTTTTAGATCATGACTTTTATAATATCAAGAATATATCATGAACATTTTTCCTATTTCATTAAATATCCTTATGTAAAATATAATGTTGGAAAACTTTATAAAGTGGTTAAATTATTGTCTTGCTTTTCAAAAAAGTCTAATGACTGCCATGCCTGGGTCAAGGATTATTGAAAAATAAGACAATCAAAGAAGAACCAGAACTAGGGATCAAGTTGGACTGGTGAGTCTGTGGCCAATAGTCTGAGTAGAGGCCCGATGGGGCCTTGGTTCACACATCAAAGTAAATCATAAGGATGAAGCTGGGAATAGTATCCAAGGGATCAGAAGAAACAGAAAGAGCATAAGCAAAGTTCTAAATTACAGGATGTGGGTTGACAGGAATAATCAGAGAGATCCAGATGAGTTGGAGGCCCAGCATAGGTAAGAGTCTGGGTCAGGGATCACGCCCAGAAAACTTAACTGTAATCAGGAGAGCAGCATAGAGTCTGAGTGTACAAAGACAGGTCTGGATTGGGGATTCAAGACAGAGATGAACAAACAGTTGCGGAACAGCAGGGAACTGAACACAGGAACTCAGGATCTGGATCAGAAGCAGATCAACACAATAACGTGACAACCAGTCCTTGGAGAGGGGCTGTCCGGATATTAGTAGTCTTGGTGAGGGAAAATAAGAGCACAGTAAGAACCCTACACAGTCCAGAGTGCCCTTAGAGTTGTAGCACTGACTTCCATAGAAGCTCTACTTGTTGATTGAGGGTGAGAGGATTCAGGTAATCACTGGGACCATCAGCAATCACTAGCCAGCAATGGACAGAAGAGAAGGGTAGGAGGCAGGGCTGAGAATGCAGGATACTTTTCCATGGTTACTTAAAAAAAATGAAAATAGAAATTTCCATTTTTGTGGCCAAAAATCATCAAACAGTGCTTTTGTACAGTTCAAATCATATAAATCCTTGGTATAAGAGGTTGGTTTCAGGGTGAGGGGAGGTGGGGTTGGTAGAGTGGTGGAATGTGGATTAATTGAGGAGTTTGGTTGTGTGGATGACAATGAAATACAGTTTTAAGGTACAAAAAAACACTAACTTTCAAGCATGGCATATTGGAGATGTTCAGTAAACATCAGGTTAAATAATTTAAGAACTGTTAAGGCCAGCATTGGGCTAATCACAGCGGAACACACGAAAGAAGAATGTGCCGTTGTTCTCTAAAAGAGCTTATCTTTTTTTTTAAGAAAAATAAAACAAGGGAGACCTTCAAGATGGCAGAGGAGTAAGACGTGGAGATCAACTTCCTCCCCACAAATACATCAGAAATACATCTACGTGTAGAACAACTCCTACAGAACACCTACTGAATGCTGGCAGAAGACCTCAGACTTCCCGAAAGGCAAGAAACTCCCCAGGTACCTGGGTAGGGCAAAAAAAAAAAGAAAAAACAGAGAAAAAAGAATAGGGATGGGACCTGCATCTCTGGGAGGGAGCTGTGAAGGAGTAAAAGTTTCCACACATTAGGAAGCCCCTTCACTGGCGGAATTTATTTTAATTATTTTATTTTATTATTTTTTTCTTTCTTTCTTTTTTTCTCTCCCTTTTCTTCTGAGCCTTGTAGCTGACAGGGCCTTAGTGCTCCGGCCAGGTGTCAGGCCTGTGCCTCTGAGGTGGGAGAACTGAGTACAGGACATTAGTCCACCAGAGACCTCCCTGCTCCACATGATATCAAACGGCAAAAGCTCACTCAGAGATCTCCATCTCAATGCTAAGACCCAGCTCCACTCAATGACTGGCAAGCTACAGTGCTGGACACCCTATACCAAACATCTAGCAAGACAGGAACACAACCCCACCCATTAGCAGAGAGGCTGCCTAAAATCATAAAAAGTTCAGACACCCTAAAACACACCACTGGATGCGGTCTGGCCCACCAGAAAGACAAGATCCAGCCTCATCCACCAGAACACAGGCACCAGTCCCCTCCACCAGGAAGCCTACACAACACACTGAACCAACCTTAGCCCCTGGGGGCAGACACCAAAAACAACGGGAACTACGAACTTGCAGCCTGCAAAAAGGAGACCCCAAACACAGTTAAGTTAAGCAAAATGACAGGACAGAGAAACACACAGCAGATGAAGGAGCAAGGTAAAAACTCACCAGGCCAAACAAATGAAGAGGAAATAGGCAGTCTACCTGAAAAAGAAATCAGAGTATTGATAGTAAAGGTGATCCAAAATCCTGGAAATAGAATGGAGAAAAAACAAGAAACATTTAACAAGCACCAAGAAGAACTAAACAGCAAACAAACAATGATGAACAAAGCAATAAATGAAATTTAAAATTCTCTAGAAGGAATTAATAGCAGAATAACTGAGGCAGAAGAACGAATAAGTGACCTGGAAGATAAAACAGTGGAAATAACTACCACAGAGCAGAAGAGATAAAAAAGAATGAAAAGAATTGAGGACAGTCTCAGAGACCCCTGGGACAACATTAAAGGCACCAACATTCTAATTATACGGGTCCCAGAAGAAGAAGAGAAAAAGGAAGGGACTGAGAAAATATTTGAAGAGATTATAGAACACCTAGGGACACATACAGACTGAAAGTGAGGAGATGGAAAAAGATATTCCATGCAAATTGTTATCAAAAGAAAGGTGGAGTAGTAATTCTCATATCAGACAAAATAGACTATAAAATAAAGACTTCCACAAGAGACAAAGAAGGACACTACATAATGATCAAGGGATTAATACAAGAAGAAGATATAACAATTGTAAATATTTATGCCCAACATATTACCCAACATAGGAGCACCTAAATACATAAGGCAAATGCTAACAGCCATAAAAGGGGAAATTGACAGTAACACAATCACAGTATGGGACTTTAACAACCCACTTTCACCAATGGACAGATGATCCAAAATGAAAATAAATAAGGAAACACAAGCTTTAAATGATACATTAAACAAGATGGAGTTAATTGATATTTATAGGACATTCCATCCAAAAACAACAGAATAAACTTTCTTCTCAAGTGCTCATGGAACGTTTTCCAGGGTAGATCATATCTTGGGTCACAAATCAAGCCCTGGTACATGTAAGAAAGTTGAAATCATATCAGGTAACTTTTCCACCCACAACACTATGAGACTAGATATCAATTACAGGTAAAAACCTATAAAAAATACAAACACATGGAAGCTAAACAATACACTACGAAATAACAAAGAGATCACTGAAGAAATCAAAGAGGAAATCAAAAAACACCTAGAAATAAATGACAATGAAAACACGACGACCCAAAACCTATGGGATGCGGCAAAAGCAGTTCTAAGAGGGAGATTTATAGCAATACCACCCTACCTCAAGGAACAAGAAACAGGGCTTCCCTGGTGGCGCAGTGATTGAGAGTCCACCTGCCAAAGCAGGGGACATGGGCTTGGGCCCCGGTCTGGGAAGATACCACACGCTGCGCAGCGGCTGGGCCTGTGAGCCATGGCCGCTGAGCCTGCGCATCCAGAGCCTGTGCTCCGCAACGGGAGAGGCCACAACAGTAAGAGGCCCACGTATCGCAAACAAAACAAAACAAAACAAACAAGAAACAAGAAACAACTCAAATAAACAACCTAACCTTACACCTAAAGCACTTAGAGAAAGAAGAGTCAAAAAGCCCCAAAGTTAGTAGAAGGAAAGAAATCATAAAGATCAGATCAGAAATAAATGAAAAAGCAATGAAGGAAACAATAGCAAAGATCAATAAAACTAAAAGCTGGTGCTTTGAGAATATAAACATAATTGAGAAACCATTAGCCAGACTCATCAATAAAAAAAGGTAGAAGACTCAAATCAATAGACTGAGAAATGAAAAAGGAGAAGTAACAAGTGACACTGCAGAAATACAAAGGACCATGAGAGATTACTCCAAGCAACTCTATGCCAATAAAATGGAAAACCTGGAAGAAATGGACAGATTCTTAGAAAACACAACCTTCCGAGACTGAACCAGGAAGAAATAGATAATATAAACAGACCAATCACTAGCACTGAAATTGAAACCATGTTTTAAAATCTTCCAACAAACAAAAGCCCAGGACCTGATGGCTTCACAGGCGAATTCTATCAAATATTTAGAGAAGAGTCAACACCTATCCTTCTCAAACTCTTCCAAAATATAGCAGAGGGAGGAACACTCCCAAACTCATTCTACGAGGCCACCACCACCCTGATACCAAAACCAGACAAAGATGTCACAAAAAAAGAAAACTACAGGCCAATATCACTGATGAACATAGATGCAAAAATCCTCAACAAAGTACTAACAAACAGAATCCAACAGCACGTTAAAAGGATCATACACCATGATCAAGTGGGGTTTATCTCAGGAATGCAAGTATTCTTTAATATATGCAAATCAATGTGATACACCATATTAACAAACTGAAGGATAAAAACCACATGATAATCTCAATAGATGCAGAAAAAGCTTTTGACAAAATCAAAACCCAGTTATGATAAAAACCCTCCAGAAAACAGGCAAAGAGGGAACCTACTCAACATAATAAATAATATATGACAAACCCACAGCCAACGTTGTTCTCAGTGGTGAAAAACTGAAACCATTTCCTCTAATATCAGGAACAGGACAAGGTTGTCCACTCTCACCACTATTATTCAACATAGTTTTGGAAGTTTTAGCCACAGCAATCAAAGAAGAAAAAGAAAAAAAAAGGAATCCAAATTGGAAAAGAAGAAGTAAATCTGTCACTGTTTGCAGATGACATGACACTATACATAGAGAATCCTAAAGAGGCTACCAGAAAACTACTAGAGGCAATCAATTAAATGGAATATTACTTGGCCATAAAAAGAAATGAAATTGAGTTATTTGTAGTGAGGTGTATGGACCTAGAAACTGTCATACAGATTGAAGTAAGTCAGAAAGAGAAAAACAAATACCGTATGCTAACACGTATATATGGAATCTAAACAAAAGAAAGAAATGGTTCTGAAGAACCGAGGGGCAGGACAAGAATAAAGACGTAGATATAGAGAATGGAATTGAGGACATGGGGATAGGGAAGGGTAAGCTGGGACGAAGTGAGAGAGTGGCATGGACATATATACACTACCAAATGGAAAATAGATAGCTAGTGGGAAGCAGTCACATAGCACAGGGAGATCAGCTCGGTGCTTTGTGACCACCTAGAGGGGTGGGATAGGGAGGGTGGGAGGGAGACACAAGAGGGAGGAGATATGGGGATATATGTATATGTAAAGCTGATTCACTTTGTTATGAAGCAGAAACTAACACACAATTGTAAAGCAATTATACTCCAATAAAGGTGTTAAAAAAAAAGAAAAATGAAACAACTTGAGAGGAAAGGATACTCATTTTCTTAATACTGAGGACTAGATTACCATAATAGGTAAACGTGTAGGAGTTCAAGGAAGAAAAGTTAGAAATCAGTATTGGCTAGAGGGGCTGAAGAAGGTTTCCAGTTAGAGGGAAAAATTGAAAATAGGGAAGGTTTGGATACAAAACATAAGCAAAGGAACAAGGTACCTCTCATCACCAATTTTCCTACCACTTCTGACCATGCTTTCCAAACTAGTATTCCTCGGCCTAGATTTCAATGATGACCACTTCATCTGTCCTAAAGATTGTTCTGCAATACACTAGTCCTGAGATTCTTCACTTTAAAAGATTCTCATGGTCAAATTTGGGAAGTGCTACAATTTCCTCTCAGAGATTCGTAATGCATATGAGCATAATAAATTCTCTGAAAAGTGCTGCAATAGGAAATCAGTTTTAACTTTGTTGAATCCAGCATTTCTTAATACAATTTGACTATGGAAACTTTTGTTTCAATAAATGCTTGTAAACGTTCCATGGTGCTAGTGTGCTACAGAATACACTGTAAAAGATACCACTATAGAAGAGTAAACAATTTAAATTCTCTATCAAAATCTCCAGAAATGAGGGATAATAAGAAAGGAAAACAGGCTACGGGTATCAAAAGTTAAGCACCAACTGCTGCCATTAAAGAAGGAAAGGGAGAAGAAATGGGCACAAAGCATTTTAAAAAATGATTTGTCAGGCTTCCCTGGTGGCGCAGTGGTTGAGAGTCCGCCTGCCAATGCAGGGGACACGGGTTCGTGCCCCGGTCCGGGAGGATCCCACATGCCGCGGAGCGGCTGGGCCCGTGAGCCATGGCCGCTGAGCCTGCACATCTGGAGTCTGTGCTCTGCAACGGGAGAGGCCACAACAGTGAGAGGCCCGCGTACCGCAAAAATATAAATAAATTAAAAATTTTTTAAAAAATTGTTTGTCTACAGATGGTTTGGAAGACACTGTTCTAAGCCACTACCCATTTTTAATCCTTTTAATAACCATTTCCCCTGCAGGGTGAGAATAGGCAGACACGAAAGTACTTTTTTCATTGGACCTCCTGATGTTAAAGCACTCTCTCTGTCTTTTCTGGTAACTGTGCTTTTGTTATGGGATTAGTTTTGAATTTGTTTGAGTCCTGGTTACAAAGGATTGGGGTATGTCATTGGCCTTAGAGAACAGAGAGACATTTCCAAAGTTTCTCTTGCTTCCCAGAAGAGTATCTTGGCTGTAGCTGATGGGGAAGTCATGTTCAGAGATGGGTAACGTCTTGGAGGAATTCTTTCCCTGGAGATGTGCAAGCAGAAGTTAGTCGTCATTTGACAAGATTGTCAAGAGGTAGAGATTGGTCTTTATGACTTATAAGGGCTCTTCCAACTCTAACAGTATAGGATTGGGTGGAAGGTTTTTTAAATCCTTTGCACATAAAAATTTCCTGGGAAGTTTTTTGAAAATACCAATGGCTAGGCTTCACTCCAGAGCAATAAAATCACAATCTGTGGACATGGGTTCCAGATATTTTATTGTTTAAAGACCCCCAAATGATTCTAGTATGCGCCCAGAGTTGAGAATAGCTGGATTAGATATTTTTAACCCATATTGCTAACTCTAATATGGTAGGTCCTATGATTCCATTATTCCATTCCATTATTGTATTCAGTAAGAGTAGGTGTCTGCCAACATGGGATAATTTGAGGGGCACTAGGTATATTTACCCCCCATGAGTCCCCAAATTCCCTTCAGGCTAACCACTATGCTAGACATTTTTCCTATTAGAGATGTGTCCTTTTATATTGGGCCTCCAGGGTCCCCTCTTAAAATGCAAATACTCTCTGGAGAAGAAGTACATTAAAGCTATTATTAGTCACTGGCACCGAGTCATTTAATGGATCAGTGGTGATAGCATACTTGGTATCCTATAAGGAACTGGTATAAGGGAGCTCCTTTTTTATGTTAACAATTTCTTCCAGTCTTTTCCTCCTCTAAACAACGCAGTCAGAATAGCAAGTAATGCAGGTTGTGTCTATATAGGCCACCAAATTACCCAATTACCAAACTGATTGCATGGTCAGCCAATTTAATGAAATCAACCTGGTGAATTTTAGCAAAAACAACAAAAAATTGCAGTTTCATCCCTCAGCCCCACTCACAAAAAGACAAGCAATTTGAGGGACCTGACCAAACTGACCAGAAATTCTAGTACCACGATGGTATAATTTCATTGACATTTCCTTAACCTTTTGCCTGACCACTGACTAAACCACTGGATGGGGATTTGACATTCTAACTTCTTAGCAGACAGTTTTAGATTTCCAGGGGATACAGGTTAGATAGAGATGATCAGTAAACTTCTTTTACTGCCAGAGTCTACTGTGTCACCCCTTCCTCCTACCCCTAACTCTATCAGCTACACGTGGCTGTCATTGGACAATTGCATTTTTTGCACACAATCACATCTCAATAATAGTGTCTCTTTCTGCTCTCTAAATGCCCACATCAAGTATTTAAGAAATCAGTGTGTACTTTATTTCAATTCATATAACACAATGCTCAATTAAGGCCATTTAAAATGTTCTTATTTGCTTCTTTACTAATATCCTAAAAGTTTTCTGTCCCCCTCAAGAAGACTGAATTACTATTCCCCTGAGTCTTTGTTTCAAAGGTGCTCTAGCGTCTCAGTTCTTTCTTCCATCTTCTCTGGCTAATTTTTAGTACTTGATAATCCCTCAACATATGATTCATTCGGTTTGTAGCTATCTCTTCATAATCTTCAGTGGATTCATAATGCAGTTTAGTGAAAATTTTAGTCAAACTTGGGATATGGCATCTGTTTAAGTGAGTTCGTTGGTTGCTTTTATTCATTCAATCCCTTTGGTATGTGAATAGGCACATACTTTCTGAGGGTTAGGACTATGTTCATGGACAGAAAGCAAAGGGAAGAAGTGATCTGGATAATACAGGTAAAAACACTTTATCCTGAATTATTTGGCTCTTTCAGACTGCTAAAGATGGATTTTTACCTAAATTATCCAGATAACTATAACTATTTAATATTTTTTGATTTTGTATATGTATATATTTTTAATTTTGATTCCCTCTATTACAACCCTAGCCCAGGCTAAGGGCCTGAGATATTGCAACTGTCATTTAACCAGTCTCTCTACCTACAGTTCACAGGTTGGCAAACTACAGCCCACAGACAAGATCCATCCTGCTCTCCATCTCTGTAAATGAAATTTTATTCACATACAGCCACACTTATTTGTTTACGTATGAACTAATGCTGATTTCAGACTACAATGACAGAGTTGAATAGTTGCAACAGAGCTCATATGGTCTAAAAGATATACTACCTGGCCATTCACAAAACACATTTGCTGGTCCCTGCTCTCTTCCTCATTGATCCTGCACATCACTGTCACATTCATTTTTCTGAGACCCCAACTTCATCATGTCACTCTCTTGCCTCCACATCTTAAATGCACAACTGCTATTCCGCTGGTATGCACTGCTATGTCCTTACTCTTCTCATCGTTAGGGCCCATGCCATGCTGATTGTTAAATATTTTGAAAATTGCCTTTGCTTAAACGGTTCTTATTTTCATGGAATAAACTCAAGCTCCTAAGCCTAGCATTCAAGGCCCTTTTCAATCTTCTTTCTTACTTGTGCCTTATACGAACTTTTTTTTTTTATCTAGAACACACCCGGTTCATCCTTATCTTTGCCTTTTCCTTTAAAACTATCCCCTTCATTTAGAATGCCCTGAACTCCCCTTTCTCCTTTTATGAATATGGAGAACGTTTGTCCACGTTTACCTCAGCCAATCTCAGTTTATACATATTATCCTGCTATAATAATTAAAGGTGACTTCTTTCACCCTCAAAGTGTCCTGGTGTTTTCAACATATTATATAGTTATCCTAGCTATGAATCATATTCTTCCTTCGAAGATGACTTCAAAGTCTATTGCTCCCATGAAGCCTTTGATGTCTTCAACCCACAGAGGTCTTTCTTTCAAGATTTCTTAGTATCTAGAATACTCATATGTTACTTAGTATGAAGTCTTACACTAGATATATTTTTTTCTTTCATAATATTGACCCTCAATTCGAATATAAACTCTCTTAAGAGCCATGCCATATATATATATATATATATATTTTTTTCATTACACACATGTTCACTGAATACTTTCTATGTGTCCACAGGTGGGACCTGCTTCCAGGGAAAATCAGGAATTAAATCCCATTTATGCATTCGACAGACATTTGTTGAGCACCCCTTATATTCCTGTCACTGGAGCTGTACAGATAAGACCAGCCCTGCCCCCAAAGAGCCAGGAAGATAAGGTGAGTACACACGCCCATAGCTGATGGGGGAGGCGGTGATAAGCCATATGGGACACCAGAAGATCTCACTGCTTACTTCTAGCAGAAGCAAATCAAAGAGAGCTTCATGGAAGAAGGGTCAGCTGGGCACAGATCCAGCTTCTAGGCTCCACCAATATTTTATCCCTTTGCCTCACTGTAGTTGTTTGGCTGCCTGGTGGTTATGTTGTATATTTTGTACCTGTTCAGCTCCTAGACCGTCTCTCATATACATAAATTGGTTTATATTTATATATTGATTTATTGATTGATTTATAGATAATTATCTACAATCATGACATAGGAAACATATCTCGGCAGAAGGAGCTATATTCTTTAAAATCTAAAATGATAATAGAATAGACAGTCCTATTAACCCTTCCCTGCCATTACCAGGATCACTCTATTGAAAAATCTTTAATTTTCAAATGATTTTGAGGCTCACTCATTTAGCTAAAACAGCTCGAAAGTTTTCATTCTCAGAGGGATATAATATAAAGGACATTACAATAGGAACCGTGGGATTGAGGTTTATATTCTTGGCTCCATCACAATCACTTAAACTCTTCAGGTCTCAGTTTCCTCATCTGCCAAAGAAATAAGACTGGACTAGATGACTTCTAATAGCTAACATTCTATTATATTCAAAAAATTAATTAATGAAATCAACAGATGAGTTGTACAATATGGATTAGGATGTTAAGTAATATATTTCATAGGACATCTGAATTCATCTTCAATTTAGTTATCAACATAAATTGACTTTCTGTTAGCCATGTTTAATTTAATTACTTCAAATTGTGTTCCTGAGACAGAGAAAAATTTCATTTAGAGTGTAGTGACTGTGTTACAGTAAAACACGTATGTTCTGATAACAAACTGATCTGCTTAATTAATTTTTAGAAGAGGGGGATTCTGGAAACAGGGTGAACTGAATATAAAGCACCTTTCTCCTCAATTCCTAACTACAAGTTATATGCTTCTTCTGAGCAAAACAGGTACTATATGGGTACTTAGCAAAATGGGTACCATGGGCAGCTGGGTATTAGCAAGGCCTTGTTAGGTCCTAGTGAGAAAGTTGATACAGGACTTTCTCCCTCCCCTGAATACTATATAAGTGTATGAAGACCAGCATCATGGATCCCCTTAGGTGAAGGCTGTAAATTGCTAGATCTTGATTTTGCAAAGCTATGAATCCTTGTGGAGAGGGTTGATATTGATATTGGCCTTACATGAGATTGGCAGGTCACCCTGCCTCCTAAAAATCCAAGAAGAAACTGAAGAAGTGATCCAAGTCCTTCCTTTCCTCCTGAGTCTAGGAGAGTATGAAGAAAAGAGAGCAAAGAGAATTCTTCCATGTGCCTCAGTAAGCACTTCCATACTCCCTACCTACTTCTCTATTCCTGGCTTACAGGGTTAAAGAGCACGTTGCATTCACCACAGGACTGCTGACCTATAGGACATGCTGCCTACCAGAATCCCAAAGAGATGACAGTAAAAAAGTAACAACCTCATCGCAGGTACCCAGCAGCTAGAGAGAGGAAGATCAAGCGGAACAAACTGAATATATGCTCAGTGAAATAGAGTTGCTGGAAGGGACAGATAAAAACTTAAATAAAAAATAACAGCACTGAAGAATGTTCAAGTGCAGTACAGAAAACATTTTCTGGAATAAAAAAGAATAATTTCCCATCTATCCAATTCTGTAAATAAGTTGAAACAGAAGATGGTCATTATTAAGAGACGAATTGGTATACATACATTAGGATAGATAGCCTGGGAATGTTTCAGATGTTTAATAAGGACTCAACCTAAAAGGGACATACTTTAAGAGAAACTCTATAAGAGTCCAGAGCAGGGGCTGGCAAACTACCGCCCACATGTCAAATCTGACCTGCCACCTATTTTTGTATAGCCTGTGAGCTAAGAATGATTTTACATTCTTAGATTGTTGAAAAATATCAAAAGAAGAATATTTCATGACGTAAAAATTATAGGAAATTAAGTTTTAGTATCCATAGAAAAAAGTTTTATTGGAACACAGCCATACACATTCATTTATGTATTATCTCTGATTTACATGAAAAGCAGAGCTGGACAGCTGCAATAAAGACACCAAGGCCTGCCAAGCCTAACATGTTTACTACCTTGCCCTTTACAGAAAGTTTGCTAATCCCTGGTCTAGAGCAGCGCTATCCAATAGAACTTCCTGTGATGAGAGAAATGCTCCATATATGTGCTGTTCAATGCAGTAGCCATTAGCCATGTGTGGCTATTGAGCAGTTGGTATGTGACTAGAACAACTGAGTTACTGAATTTTTATTTTGATTTACTTTTATTATGTTAAATTTAAATAGTCACATGCGGCTTGTGGCTAGTGGCTACTATATTGTGCGACACAAGTTTAGAACAAAAAGTACTAAATAATTTAAGCAAAACCTAGGAGCGATGATGGTAGTGGTGGTAGTGATAAAATGAAAAAGCAGAACTGGCAATCATGATACCAAAGTGAATGTAAGGTTTAAAGCACAAAAGAGAATAAGAGGGATATTAAAGTAATGCTAAAAATCACATCACATGCTTGTCGGGACTTGCCTGGCTGTCTAGCGGCTAAAACTTCATGCTTCCACTGCAGGGGGCATGGCTTTGATCCCTGGTCATGGAACTAAGATCCCGCATGCAGCACGGTGCGGCCAAAAATAAATAAAGAAAGAAACAAACAAGCTCTATGTAAGATTTTTTAAAAATCACATGCTTGTATATACAAAACTACACAAAACAATAACTATTAGAAATAAAAGGAAAACTTTATAAAATTAAATTGTAGTTGGAGAGCATATACACTTTCTCAGATCAGACTGCTCCAGTAAACAAAAAATAATATAGAGGAATAGAAGAAAACAATCAACCAAACTTGATTAACTACATATAGGAGCCTACACTCCTCAAACAGAGGACATACCCTCTTTGTTATGTCCATAGAACATTAACAAAATTAATCAGGTACTTGGCCACAAGCAAAACCATAAAACAATGAAAAACTAAGGATTTTATTGGTTGAAGTCTCTGATCATAATCCAAAAATATTAGAGATAAAATTTGGGGCATAAAAATCTTAATGACTTGGAAACTAAATTAAGAAACATTCCTAGATAACCCCTGGATCAAAGATGATATAAAAGGAAATTTTAAAATACCTAAAAGGCATGGAAAGGAGAACACTTTATACTAAAATTTATAAGACACTGAAAACTATAGTCACAGGAAAATATGTAGCATTAAATGTCTTCATCATAGAAGAAGAAAAAAATAAATTTAATCATCTTCAAGACGTAGAAAAATAAAGTTTAAGAAAACAGGAAGAAATGAATGAATCTTTTTAAATTGAAAGGGCAAATAAATCCAAAGGTGTTTTTTGGGGAGTGGGGGAAATGAATTTTTGATGTTTCTGTTTCAGGAAAAGAGAGAGAGAGAGAGAGAGAGAACCAAAATAGACATGTGTAGGAATAAGAAATAAACATAATCATGAGAAGAGAAATGATGAAACTCTATGACACAACATTGAAAACCTTTCCAAAATTGACCCAAAAAGAAGTGAGAAACTTGACTAGACCAACTATCAGAGAGGAATACCAGAAAGGTAAATGTGTTACCATTGAAAATAACTTCATCCAGGAAACAGGGGTTACAACCAAGTTTTATATGACCTTTAAAGATTAAATAGTCCTATGTTACGTAAATGATTCCAGGCCATAGAAAACAATGGGAGGCTCTCCAATTCATTTTATAATATCAGCAAAACTTTAATTTTAAAATCTGATAAAAATGGTATTCAAAAAGAGTTTGCATACAATTGAAACTAAGTTGGCATTAATCCAAACAAAATTCTTGTGAATTAAGAAAACTGGGGAATCTCTAAGATAATAACTCAAAAAATATGCTAAAACAAATGACAAGGGAATTAAAATAATATATTAGAAAATATCAATTTAACATAAAAATGGGTATTCATAGAGGAAATAGGAACAAAAAAGATATGTCATATAGAAAACAAATCACAAAATGGCAAATGTGAATCCTGCTTTATTAATAATTACATCAAATGTTAATGGATTAAACACTCAAATTAGAGGCAGAAATTGGCATAATGGATAAAAATATCCAATTATATGCTATCATAAGAGATACTTTAGATTTTAGGACACAAACAGTTTGTGAGTGAAAGGATGGAAAAAGGATACGCCATTAAAACAGTAATTAAAGAGAGGGAAAGTGGCTATAAAATATCAAACAGGCTTTAAGGCAAAAATGGTTACTATAGACAAAGAAATACATTTTATAATAATAACAGGATTAATCCATCAAAAAACATAACAATTGTAAACATATACACACTTAACAAAGTGCCAAAACTCATGAAGCAAAAACTGACAGAACTGAAGGAAGAAACAAACAACTGAGCAATAATTAGTAGAAGACTTCAATAACCTACTTTCAATAATGTATAGCAACTAGACAGAAGATCAACAAGGAAAGAGTATTTGAACAACACAGTAAATCAACTACAGTAGAACTAACAGACATCTATAGAACACTCTACCTAACAACAGCAGAATTCACAGTCTTCTCAAGTGCACATGGAACATCCTCCAAGCTAGACCAAATGTTAGGCTATGAAACTAATCTCAATAAAATTTAAAGGAGTGAAATCATACAAAGTACATTTTCTGACCACAACAGGGAAAACCACAAAGAAGATCAGAAGCTAATTTGAGATGAATGAAAATGAAAGCACAACATGCCAAAACTTTTGGTATAGAACTAAAGGTGTTCAGCGGGAAATTTATAGCTATCAATGCCTATATTAAAAAAGAAAATGTAAGATCACAAATCAATAACCTAACCTTCTACCTTAGAAAACTAGGAAAACAAGAACTAATTAAACCCAACACAAGCAGAGAGAAGTTAACTCTAAACAAAACATAAAAAAAAGGAATAGAGAATAGAAAAACAATAGCAATAATCAACAAAACCAAAAGTTGGTTCTTTGAAAAGATGAAATATTGAAAAACCTTTAGCTAGATTGACCAAGACAAAAAGAGAGAAGACTCAGGTTACTAAAATCAGGAATTAAACAGAAGACATTATTACCAACTGTAAAGAAATAAGAGAATTATAAGGGAAATCTACAAACAACTGTACAACAAAAAATTAGATAACCTAGATGAAATGAACAAATTCCTAGAAAGACACAACTACTGAAACTGTCTATAAAGAAGAAATGGAATATCTGGATATACCAATAACAAGTAAACAGATAGAAATAGTAATCAATAAATTTCCCTCAAAGTAAAACCTAGGACTGGATGGTTTCACTTTTGAATTCTATCAGAGATTTAACGAATTAAAACAAGCTCTTCCCTGCCCCCTCCAAAAAAAGAACGTAAAAAAAAAACACATCGTAACTTATTCTGTTAGGCCAGTATTATTCTGATACATCATGACCAAGCTGCATTTATCTCAAATATGGAAGGTTGGTCCAACATATGAAAATCAATCAATGTAATATACTTTGTTAATACAATAAAGGTAAAAGCTCACATGATCATTTCAAAAGGCACACACAAAAAAAAATTTGAAAAAAATCCAACATCTCTTCATGATAACAACACTCAACAAACTAGAAATAGAAGGGAACTTCTTCAACCTAAAAAAATGCCAGCTACAAAAACCCCACAGCTTACATCCTACTTAATGGTGAAAGACTGAAAACTTTCCTCCTAAGAACAGGACTAAGACAAGGATGTCCACTATCACTTCTATTCTACACTGTACTGGAAGTTCTAGTCAGAATAATAAGACAAGTAAAAAAACATAAAAGGTATCCAGATTGGAAAGGAAGAAGTGAAACTATTTATTTCTATTTGCAGATGATATCATCTTGTATGTAGAAAATCCTAAAGAATCCACAAATATTAAAGCTAATAATGAATTCAGCAAAATTGCAAGATACAAGATCAACACACAAAAATCAATTGTTTTTTATACACTAGAAACAGGCAACACAAAAATGGAATTAAGAAAACGATTCCATTTACAATGGCATCAAAAATAATAAAATATTTAGTAATAAATTTAACCAAAGAAGTACAAGATTTGTACACTGAAAATTACAAAACACTGTTCAAGGAAATTAAAGAAGATATAAATAAATGGGAAGATAGTCTATGTTCATGGATTGGAACACTATATTAATAAGATGGCAATACTACCAAATTTATCTACAGATTTAACTCAGTCCCTCTCAAAGCCTTTTTGTTTGTTTTTGTAGAAATGGACAAGCTGATCTTAAAATTCATATGAGACCCAGAATAGCCAAAACAATCTTGAAAAAGGACAAAGTTGGAGAACTCACTATAAAGCTACTTCTGTATATGAAAGCTTACTACAAATCTATAGTGATTAAGACTTTGTGTTTTGACATAGGATAGATATACAAATAAAAGGAATATATTTGAAAAGTCTAGAAGTAAACCCTAACATTTATCATCAATTGATTTTGGCATGGATACCAAGACTACTCAGTGGAAGAAAGATTAGTCTTTTCAACAAATGGTGCTGAGACAACTGGATATCCACATGTAGCAGAATGAACTTAGATTAGCTACTCTGTACCATATACTGAGATTAACTGAAAATGATTCAAAGACCTAAATGCAAGCACTAAAATGATAAAACTCTTAGAAGGAAATATAGGTGTAAATTTTTGTGCCTTGGATTTGGCAATGGTTTCTTAGCTATGATACCAAAAGTATGCAAAAACAACAAAAAAACTAGATAAATTGGACTTCATCAAAATTAAAGCTTACTATCAAGAAAGTAAAAAAACCACCTATAGAATGGGAAAAATATTTACAAATCACGTATCTAACAAGATTCTAGTATACAGAATATACAGAGAGCTCTTAAAACACAATAATAATAAAAAAGACATACAAATGGCTATTAGGTACATGAAAAGGTGCTCAGCGTCACTAATCATCAGTGAAATGCAAATCAAAACAACAACGAGATATCATCTCCTACCTGTTAGAAAGGCTATCATCAAAAAGACAAGAGATAAATGCTGGTGAGGATGTGGAGAAAAGAGGAGCCTTGTACGTTGTTAGTGGGACTGCAGACCGGTGCAGCCACTATGAAAAACAATGTGGAGGTTTCTCAAGAAATTAAAAATAGAACTACCATGTGATCCAGCTATTCCACTTCTAGGTAGATATCCGAGGGAAATGAAATCACTATCTTGAAACGATATCTGTATTATTGCAGCATTATTTACAATCGCCAAGACATGGAAACAATCTAAATGCCCACCAATAAATGAATGGATAAAGAAAATTTGGTATATTTTCAGACATAATGGAATATTAGCCATGAAAGAAAAGAGGAGCCTTGTACGTTGTTAGTGGGACTGCAGACCGGTGCAGCCACTATGAAAAACAATGTGGAGGTTTCTCAAGAAATTAAAAATAGAACTACCATGTGATCCAGTAATCCCACTTCTGCATATATTTCCAAAGGAAATGAATACAGTACAAGATATCAAAGAGATATCTGCACCCCCATGTTCACTGCAGCATTATTTACAATAGCCAAGATATAGAAACAACCTGTGTCCATCAACAGATGAATGGATAAATAAAATGTGATATATGTATACACACACACACACACACACACACACACACACACACACATACATACAATGGTATATTATTCATCCATAAGAAAGAAGGCACTCCTGCCATTTGTGACAACCTGGATGGACCTTGAGGGCATTATGCTAATTGAAATGAGCCAGATAGAGAAAGAAAAATACTGCATGGTATCACTTATATGTAGAATCTAAAAAAAAAATAAGTTAAACTCATAGAAATGGAGTAGAAAAGTAGTTACCAGGGGCTGGGGGAGGGGGTAAAAAAACTCAATAATAAAAGGACAAATAACAGAATTAAAAATCGTCAAATGATTTGAACAGACATTTATCCAAAGAAGATATAGAAATGGCCAACAAATACATGAAAAGATGCTCAACATCATTTGTCTTCAGGGAAATGCAAATCAAAATCGTAATGAGATTCCACTTCACATCCACTAGGTGTGCCTATCAAAAAGACAGACAATAACAAGTGTTGACAAAGATGTGAAGAAACTGGAACCCTTCCTTATACACTGCTGGTGGGTGGTGACACATACCCTGCTTCTCTGGAAAACAGTTTTGCAATTCCTCAAAACATTAAACACAGAGTTACCATATGACCCAGCAATTCTACTTCTAGGTATATACCCACAAAAATTGAAAACATGTTCACAGAAAAACCTGTGTACATATATTAACAAAATCCATGCAATGGAATATTAATTAATTCAGCCATGAAAAGAAATGAACTACAATAGAGATGAACTTTGAAATCATTATATATGTGCAGTTTAAAAGAATTTTATGGAATGTGAATTATATCTCAATAAAATATTAATAACAACAATAATACTGCAAATGGTAATCTGGATGATCAGCATGTATCCCTGGGGCCTGGATTTCCACTATGGTAGTGAGTGTAGGAAAATACTGGTTTTTTTATGGATGAAAATTCAATGTATGCTGTGAATTTGTTGGTTTGAAACACTGAAAATTTTTCATTAGACAATGTTTACATACCTCAGCTGAAGAACCTTTGAGAGTATATATATGAAATTTAAAATATATTAAGTTGCTTTAAAACAATATGTATAGCTATAAAAGTTGGAGTTATTTTAACTTTGAATATGTACCAAGTCTCTTAAATATTGAAATCTTGTGGACTTTTTGTGCTTCTGTGTTTTACTTTCCTATTAGACCATGTAGGAAACGGTGTTCTTGTTATTGGTAAAGGGGCCCTCACTGAAATCCAAGCTTGGAAGGATTTCCTTTGTTGTTTCAGATTTCCTGGTTTGGTTTTGAGGGATGGGGTGTGGAGCTAAATGACGTGTGGGAGGGATTTCTCTAACATTGACGTCTAGTCCATGAGCTTTTCCTGGGCACTTATTTTATTGCAGCATATTAAACTTCTTTGATATTAAAAAAATAATAATACAATTAAAATCTTGTGAGAAATCTAGGGTACTGTATGTTATAATCTATAGAGTATATGAGAAATCTAAAAATTTTAGATCAAAAGATAGACATATTTGATCATTTAAAATTAAAACTTCTATATAGTAAAATATAAACAAAAATACCATAAACTAAAACTCCTGATGCAAGACAGAAGATTACTATCCATAAACAAAGAGCTCTTTTAAACTGGAAGAAAAATGCCAAATAGAAAAATGGGCAAAGGTAATGAATAATCAATTCATAGAAGAATGAAGACAAAAAAGTTCGCTAGCATTCAGGGACATGCAAATTAAAGTAAAAATGAGGTAGTACTTTAAATCCATCATACTGGCAAAGTTTAAAGACCAATAATACTCATATATTGCTGGTGGAAATGTGAAGTGTTACAACTATTTTGGAAAGCAATCTGGAGACATCTATTAAAAGAAAACGTTACTGAACTCAGCAGTCAGTCCCATGCCTTATAGCTTATTCCGTTGTAATAAATGCGTATGCACAAGCATGTTTATTGCAGCATTGTTCAAACTGACAAAAATAAAAACAAATTAGAGAATTCCTCCTACTATAGGGAAGGCTGAATAAATGATCACATATCCACTCCATAGAATAATATATAGCGATTAAAACTAATGTGGTAATGTTATCCCAGATGACTGGGAGAGAATTCCAAAAAGTATTCTTGATTTACAAAAGCAAGATGCAAAGAAGTGTGTACAATATGATCCCATTAAATAGTGACAAAGTCCTGTGTGTGTGTGTGTGTGTGTGTGTGTGTGTGTGTGTGTGTGTGTATGAGCATAAGAAAACACGGAACAATATATTCTAAGGGTAACATGGGTTATGTGATGGAAAGGAAACAACAGGAGAAGGCAGAACTAAGCAAAAAGAAACAGGGAAAAATAAACCTGCAAATTATGATCACATTAATATAAAATTATATATTGCATCTATATGTATAACATATAAAACTATATAAAGACATTAACAAATCAAATTAAAAATTAATTTTGAAAATCAAACCAGGCAATGAGAAAATCTTACTAAAATGTTTAATTATACCTTTCTGTCTTAGTAAGCATTCAGTGTGTTAGGGGTATAGCTGCAGATGCTGGTTAAGAGTTTGGGTCACCCTGGGTTGAAATCCAACTCAGTCACCCTGGGTTGAAATCCAACCACTGCTGCTCATCTGCTCTGTGATCATAATTAAGTTACCCATCCTCTCTGTGCCTTAGTTGTTACCTCTAAAACAAGGAAGATGAAAGTACCTCATATTTGAGGATTAAATGAGATACCACACATAAATTGCTAAGAAAAAAGTGCCAAGTAGATAGTGAGCCCTCAACATATACCCACTAACATTACCTGTAGAGTCTTCATCTTCTGATATGTGGTAGGAGAACTATACCAAGAGACTGAGAATCAGGGGACCTGACTGTTACCTCGGATAAATCAACTTTTCACCACAGCTAGCTTAAGGGTCAAATGAGAAAGCTTATTTGAATGTGCTTTGCTTTGTGAACTGAAAAGATCATAAGAATAAAAATAAATTATATAAGACTATAAGACTCTAGTAATAGGAAATAGGAATACATATATAATCATTCTTAGAAACTCCCTACAACAAAAAACTGAAAACAGCTTAACTTCAGGCAAGTCATTAGTGAAAATGTTATGTCCTTATTTTACTTTGATGTATGATATTGAAATCGGTTGGGGAAGAATGACTTTGATTAGGTGGGATTATAGAGACAATAAGAAACTTCATATAGAGTTCACCTAGCAAATTTAGACTTATTTAGTCACTACAAATGCCACAAAGCTATTAGGTGGAAAAAGCTATACGTTCAAGATCTTCTGATTTCAAACTACTGGCCGTACCTCAGAATCCTGCGTATGCCCATAAAATTAAGGGTTGGACGAAGTATTATAATCTAACCTGGAAGATAAAACATGGTTGGATTAAATAGTCATTGATAATTTGATACACTTTCTGATTGTGGCTGGGAGCTTTTATTCATTTAAATAATATTTCAAAGGTTCACTCTTATTGAAACATATGGTTAGCAAGGGAGTGTATAAGAAAACCAATATGTGGGATTTAGACTGAAAATACTTGGATTCACTCCCAATTCTGATGTTACCTACATGTTTGACTTTGAGCAAGTTTACTAGTCTCTCTGTCCATGAGTTTCCTCTTTCCAAAATGGGCCTAATAGTAACTCCTAGAGTTACTGGAGAATTAAATAAGATACCATATATGAAAGTAGTTAGCCCAATGCCCTTCTCTTTGTAGGCATTCAGTAAATGTTAGTTTCCTTTAATATTTTAATAAAATGCTATATGGAGGCAAGAGGTTCAGAAGAAATAGGTGAGTGGCAAATCATACAGATCATTTTTATTTTTTTCATTATATCTAGGGAAGCTTCCCTATTCAATTTGTGAGTCCATAACCCCAGAAAATACCATCCAGCAAATGGTCATCATGGTACATAGAGAGAAGCAATAGCTCCTTGAAAATAGGTCTTAAGAAACTCGGACAATGAGGTGAATGTTGTTTTGATAGAAACTTCAGTCTTCCTCTATTGTTTAATGTATCTAATAACCATTACCTTTCCTGGGCTGCACTAATGCCACTACTTCGCACTCTCTTTTAGGAACAATGGTAAATTCCTTCCTATGCAATTAAATACTTGGAGATGTTTAAAGACAAGTACATGTGAGAAGATTTGATTTTCATTGATACTAGTTTAGGGGGTGGGTAAGAAAACTGAAATTTAAGACAATTGTGTTAATGTAAGCTTGATGCCATAAGCTGAAGCTTATAGTTAATAAACATACTAGCTATAGTTAGAGTCATTTATTTACCTTCCTTAAACTCCAATTCCAGATACATTCCAGCTAACAGCTTTTGGTCACTTCTACGCCCCTAATCACCTCACTATTTCTTTTTCTCTACCTTCACCATTAATCACATCTGCTGTTTATCTCTCTAAGATACCATTTTGTTCCCCAGAAAGCAAATTACTTAATGCTTTTCCTAAAGTTTTGCTGCCTAACCTTTCTATCACCATGGAGAATATTCTACACATGAAGGAAAGGGCACAGTGTACAGCTACTTCAGTACGTCCATTGACCTTGTCTATGCTGTTGAAACTTTGAATTGTCTTTCAACTGAAGACAAGGAAGAAAAGTTGAAGTAAAAGCGAGGGAGAGAACGAGGAAGGGAATCCATTATCTGACTAAACAGCAGGTACTTGGTCACGTATGAAGAGGGCAGAGAACTAGAATTTACAAAGTCTAGGACTTTCGATATTCCTCACTACTGGGGCCGGAAGAGACATTCAAAGATTAGGTATCCTTACAATAAACTGTTAGTCTGTGAAGGTTGAATCTGGCTGCAAAATCTGACTCTTAGATCCTTGCCCTCACAACAAAGGCCCTACACAGAGGTCCTGGGCCTGCCTAGCTCAGACCAAGCCTGCAGTAGGTCTTTCCTGAGCTCCCACGTAGGAAATCTCACTGTTGGTCTATGGTGCTGACCTTTGGAAGAACCAAGAAGACTTTAGAATCTTCTCTCCCTCTCCCTCCCCTCTCATTTTTTGTTCTTGGGCTGATTATAACTGTATTAAGTTCATTCAGGTCCCTATTTATAGGTTGTTATGAAATCTGGCTGTCAGTAATCAATAACTCAGGGCTCGAAAGTTTCTGAAAGAGAAATATCTTTTGTAGATATTAAAAGGTGAGCTTTTATAAAGAGTAATTAAGGTAACATTGCCTGAGTTGGGGGGAGATGTTGAGATCCCATCAGCTATAATGAGTATACCATGTAATTCAAGTGTCTTACTTTGAGAAGCTGGTAAATGAGAAGCCATATAAAGAATAAGTAGAAACTGGAGGATAGGTACTTCAGTAAGGAAAAAATAGCTCTTAACAAAAGCAATCTGACATTATTATTACTAATTTTATGTAATAACCCAATCATACATATTTTGTTTCACTCATCAAAATGATGATGGCATAATGAACATAGGTACATGTAATCTCCTTTAACTGTGGAAATTATTTCCTCATTCATTCAACAAATATTGAACACCTACTATGTGCCAGGGATTGTTCTAGATAGCTGGGAGTACATGTTGAACAAAACAGACATTAAACAAATCTGATGGTGATAAGCGCAATGAAGAAAAACAAAGAAGGATAGGACACAGGGAGCGACAGGGACTTCTGTATTGGATCAGGTGGTTAAGGAAGGGCTCTATGATGAGGTGACATTTGGCCTGAGGGGAAGAATATTCCAGAGAGAATAAGAGCATGTTCCAAGTCTCTGATATACAGGATTGAGAAAGATTGTGATAGGTTCTGGCATACATGGCAGAAGGCAACCTGGGGGGTAGGGGTAAAGTGACACCCAAGTCAAAAAGCTATTTGTAAATGAGGGTTGCTTGTAGAAGTGTTGGTGGTGGTGCTTTGTTTGACATACACAGATGCTCAATAAATACTTGTAAGATAAGAGCTGAATGTAATTACAATGGGCACCGATGGTCAGCTGATTCAGGTACAAGGGCTCTCGCCTTTTAGTAACTTCCTATGTCGTTGTTGAAGCACTGTTCACAAATAAAGTTGTTAGAAATTATTCAAGACCATGATAAAAAGCAAAATGAAACATCGAAGAGAGTATAAGCTTTGGAATCAGACAAACCTGAGTATGAGCCTCCATGCTCCCTCTTACTAGCTGTGTGACCTTTAGCAAGTTATTTAACCTCTGTGCCTGAACCTCCTCATTTATACAATGGATATAAAAGTGATTTTCTCGGGCATTTGTTAAGATTAGAATAGATGGTGTATGTGAAATGCTGAGTACCATGTCTGACACATACTGAACAAATAGCAGTTCCTCCCAAATCCTTGACATGCCTGGTGCTTTAAAACTAGATAAACAAATGAACTTATTTACAAAACAGAAACAGACTCACAGACATAGAAAACAAACTTACAGTTGCCAAAGGGAAAGAGGAGGGGGAGGGATAAATTAGGAGTTTGGGATTAAAAGATACACACTGCTATATATAAAACAGGTAAACAACAAGGTCCTACTGTATAACACAGGAAACTATACTCAATATTTTCTAATAACTTATAATGGAAAAGAATCTGAAAAAGAATACACATATATATGTATAGCTGAATCACTTTGCCGTACACTTGAAACTAGCACAACATTGTAAATTAACTATACTTCAATTTTAAAAAACTAGATAAACAAATTTACCTGAGACAACAAGCCCTGGGGGCAGGACTACAGTGAGTGACATGGACAGCAAATACTCAAAATATTCTAGGAAAGGGAGAGCCCATGGTCTAGCTGGAAGAAGGGTGACTTTTCTTCTCCCCTACAGTCTTTCAACATCAAGAAAGCAACAGTTTGCTCTGTTTATGCCCTGTCTATGAGTCAAAGAATATATGTTGGTCTTACTTAGAAAAGGATGAGGGTAGTATTAATGAAGTCATTGATAATGACCCCTCCAGAATTTTTAAGAGGCATTTTGACTATTCCACACCTACTAGGTTGAACCATATGAATTTGCTGATACTTAACTGGGTTTTACCTACAAAATGTGCAGTGCCATATGCTTCAACCCAATATTTCATTACTGAATTTTTGAGAGACTTTTTGTTTCGTTTTTTAAAATTTATTTTCTTTCCCCGAATCAGGGAAGGTTTAGAAATGACTTGTTCCTCCTCACCCCCTTGCAAAATAGGGGCATAAATAGCATTTATTTCGTGCCAAGAATGATGAGTACCATGTGACTGTCAGACTATAATGTCATATTATTAGCCCCCTTTGCATTTCATATTTACAGCGGCATGTGGCTGAGCTCAAGTCTATCTTTTAACCTTCCCCTTGTTCTGACTGGGGGCAGCCAAGTTTGGTAGGTCTGCAATTTGGGCAAATGCTGTGCAGGGGACTGAAGAATAGCAGGAACAAATTGGCATGATTCTGTTCGCATGCTAGTGAGAGAATGTAAAGAGGCAGTTTACTTCCCTTGTTGGGAGAAGTGCGAGAGAAAGAAATGGACAGTTAGTGGAGAGTAGGTTGCTACTGCAGAGAGAAAAATGAACTGAATGGATGTTTTTGGTTGAGGGAGCATTTAATACAGAAGGGGTAATGCAGTGTTTGGCGGTTCAAGATGACATCACTTGAATCACAAAATGTTAGACCTTGAAGGGCTCTGTGCGATTATCTAGTCCACTCTTCCTTTATAGAAGAGGAAACGGAGATCCAGAGAAAGAAGGCAGCTTTCTCAAGATCACACAGCTAGTAACTGTACTCCCCCAAATGATATATGCCTAACCCAGGGAGCAGATCCTGGGTATGTGAGGGGAACTGGAAACAACAAGATCGACTTGACCCTTCTTGATTCTTGGTGCATCAGCGTTACCATGGATTGGTCATTTAATATAAACATGAATCGTTCATAGTCAGAAATACGCAAATTAAAATATTCACTGGACTATCACTTTACACCCTTGAGGCTGACAAAAATCAGAAATTTGGATACTGCTAAAAGGTTGGAAGGGATGAAGGAAAAGAGGAACAACCTCTCCTCCAGTGCTGGTGAGAGTCAAAGCTGGTGCAGCCGTTCTGGAGCACAATCTGGCAGAACTTAGTCTAATGAAGAAAACACATATACTCTATGGGCCAGCAATTCTCTTCTTGGTATATACCCCAAATAAATTTTCATATGGGTCCATATGGGGACATGTACAAAGATGTTCCCTGCATCTCTGCCCGGGGAGGTAGGGAGTTGACAGCTATCTGAGTGTTCATCTCTGGGTAAGTAGACAGGTAAAATGTGGTGGATATACACACTGGAGTGTAATGCCTCAGTGAGTAGCATCAGGTTAGACGTATACAAAGAGCATGGGAAGATCTCACATACACAGTGCTGAGAAATAAAAATGTAAGAACTGAAAAGAGATATATAATAAATACCATTTACATGAATTAAAATGCATGCACGTAAAACAATACATTTTGGAATAATTCAAATAAAAAGATACACTAAAACACATGAGCATGGTTCCTATGTTGGGGGAAGCAAATGGGAAGGGGGGTAGGAGGCTAAAGGGTAATAAAATTAAAGTGAAATAAACAAGAGATAGAGTACCAGATTCACATAAATTTTTAAAAGAAAACAGCAGACTTCAAATACGTTTTCTACGTGAGACTGGCTTTGTACTTTGTCCCCAGTCTTGTAGACTGTAGTAGTGGGGGAGGGCTGGAGGGAGGGGGGAGGAAGGTTACTGGTTCTGCCCTTTAGGGTACCATGGTGGAAGAATTTGAGAGGCCCTGAACCACTCAGGGAAACCATGGACTTCATTTATGGATCAAACTGCTCCACGTTGGCCCCTTCACTAGTAACCTTCTCTTCAGCACTCCCTGAAGAGATATCTAGGCCAAAGGAGCCTGCTGGACCTACTGTGCACCATTTTCATTTTCGACTCCTAGTCAGTTGGTTCCTGAAGTGAGAGCTCCCTGACTTGATCACCTCTGCCCCCACCCCTGCCCTGTCTTCTGGAGCTTTCTCACCTCAGCAGAAGGAAGTCTTCTGTTTTCCTGCTGGCTTCTCCCCAGGAGGCTTTGCTGTAAGGGCTGCCACTCCACATTTACTTCCCATGTAACAGGAAAACATTTATCACAGCCAATGACAGTCCACGATTATTTTACAACTTCCAAGTTTCACGATAAAAAGAAATGTTCTTAAAGCTGCAGAGCCCAGAATCTTGGGGACATGGAATCAAGAGTCTGAAGGTGCACAAAGAAGATAGAAGAAACAAGGATTCCTCTCCTTCAAGATCACCCTAAGGATCTTGGTCAGAAATGGAGTGTGCATGGAACAGGAGAAAAACTTGGGAAGGCCTGAAAATTTGTAGGAGAGTGTGAGAAAAACTGGGCCGGTGGGACAGGTTCCTCAGTAATAATGCCCTATATTTATAAAGAGCACATTGATGAGGAAAACAAAAGAACAATTTGTGAGGCTGCAATGAAAGAGCACATATGGAAAGAGTAATAAGTTTTAAACTAACTGTATCATTTAAAATATTTTCACATTTACAATCTGTCCAGTTGCCAAAGCTCATAAAATTTCCAACATACACAACCTACCAATTTCTCAGTAACACAAGAATCTCAGAAGTCCCTTATATACTCTTCACCCGGATCACCTTCCTCATCACTACTGAATCATCTACTTCTTCGTCCCTTTTGCCCACTTTATAGGTGTCAGCATCTCTGTTGTTCCACAGTATTTATCCTAACCACCAACAAAACAGTGAAAGGAGATGAGCTCCTGCCAACCAGGGCCTAAAAGTCCTCACACTAGGATTAAATATGGCGTTAGGGAGTTCTATATAACTTCAGGAAAACTAGTGCTGGGAATTGCCTGATTAGTTTTACCTTATTTTCTCAACTTCGAAAATTCCCAGTGTGGTGTTGGAAAGTGGGTTTTAGCACTACTTCGACTTGGGTTCAAGGCTCTACCAGGGATTTACAAGGTACCTAATCTCTCCAAATCTCAGTTTCTTTACCCTAGCCAGTGATTGGCATTTGTATGTCTGGAGAGTTGAATGCAAATCTGTAAAATGATGATAAATTTCTTTCTCACAGGACTGTCGTGAGATAAGCAATATGTAGATAAGCTATTAGTATAATGTAAGCTTTACTTAAGTATATTATAGTGCTTGGTGTTTGGAAGGCGTTCAAAACTTGCTCACTTTCCTTTTGGTATCTCTTTCCTTTCTAAATTCAATGCTGAGAATATTCACCTACTACTGGGCCTCGCTGCCCTTTCTCTTTGGTACTTTCAAATTTCCCGTTGGCAGCCATCTTTTTCTTGGGGGGAGGGGAATGATTAAAAAAGACAAATTCAATATAGTTTTTATTCCTAAAATGGCAGTAGGGTTACACAGGGATTTCAAATGTATTGTTAATGTTTAACTTCTTGCACTAGGTGGTGGATACATAAACGACTGTTATTGTGGCATCCATCTTTATGACTTTGTCATTTGGATGACCTTTGCTAGTTCCTACGTACCTTAATCAATCTCCTCTTCCTCCAATTCTTGCCAGACTTATGTCATCTGCAAGCTTTATAACTGGGTTTGGCCTTCATATTACCATACCTATTTTCAGCCTACTCCTCTCAGATTGGATATACGTTTTCTTTTTTTTTTTTTTTTAACATCTTTATTGGGGCGGGGAATGGAGATAGAGAGAAAAGTGTGGGTTTGAGGGTGAAGGAACTATATGGGCAACTTTGCTTTATTCCTCTTGCCACTTTGGAGTCATACAGCTCTGGGACCAAGCCCCAACTTCATTGCTTGTAAACTGAGTGACATTAGGCAGCATACTTCATTTCTTTCCATAAGTCTCAGTTTCTTCACCTGCAGAATGGAAATAACAGCGTTCACCTCACAGGGTGCTGTGAAGACTACATGAGATCATGTGTATGGTGGGGAGCACCAAATCAGAGGTTTCCAAACTTGTCACCACTCAAAGCCCATCTTATCATCTTCCCCAACCACCACGACTGGGTTTTGAGATTAGTTTTTACTAAAATATATATATTCTTTTCTAAAAAACATAAATAGCTACCAACGAGAATAGTCCCAAAGGTTGGTATTATATCTGTTAATTGCTAAATTCCTATCCAAAAGAGAAAAAAGGTACTTTTTAGTCTAGGGAGCCATATCTTAAGTAGTACGTGTAAAATTTCAATTGACTTAAATTGCTACAAATCTAGAAGCCATTAAATGGTAAGGTTTGCAATCTACCTCCTAATCTACACTCCCCTCCATCCCCTACCCACATACAAACTCACATTCCCTGGCAGTGGTCAGGCCACTGAGTGCATCTTCTAAGCTCTCCTTGTGGATGTAGAATCTAGGTAAGTGGAACTACAAAATAAAGAGCTGATCTAGGGAAGAGGCGTGGGGGTCGGGAGAAAGACGTGTGTCTCCTTGGGCTACATTTGTAAGAAAGGTTTAGGGAGACACAGCTGGGGAGAGATGGGACCTGGACGCAGCTGTGGTGTGTGGAAAAAACTGAGAGTACAGGAAATGGCAAAGGGGATTTTTGAAGAACTCTTTCTGTTCCTTATGAATGTACTCTGTCTTTGGCACTTTAGAAAGAGCTTGCTGTGAAGATTTTAACTGTACTTTGATTAGTTTGGACGTGGGACTTGTTTTCCTTTGATCATAACACTGTGATAGATGGGGCCATGACACAGCTGGGCTTTATTCAAATTATAGAGCAAGACCTCTTAAACCAGGTCAAATTGTTTTCTAAATATAGTGCCTCATTCCTTAAGGGAAAGAACACAGTCTTTAACTGTGAAATCTTTCCAAAGTTCTCCCAGGAATTCTGAGGTATTTTCTCCAAAATACATTAACTTCTTTAACAGCTGGAAGTCAAGCTCTACTCCTTATTTGGCAGGATCTGTATTATTTCCAATCTGAATCTTAGATTTTTAATGACAGGCTGTCATTTATAGAACTTACTCTGTTAGTACTTTATGGATACCATCTCACTGAGTTCTTATAATAACTCTGTTACATGGGAATTATTGTCCCTGTTTTACAGAAAAAGAAATAGATCAAGAGAGATAAAGTGACTTTTCCAAAGTCACCCAGCAGAGCCATAATTCAAACCCAAATCTGTCCAATGCCATGACCTGTGCTTTCAATGATGACATTTTGCTGCCTGGAAGGAGGCTAATGGGTTACCTATCCCAGGAATATAAATATTTTAGTTACATACCCAAGGGATGGCACTGTACCAAGTCAGCAGCAGAGGTGTTTTTGAATAGGGGACTATTTCTAGCAGAAACCTTGGGCAAATTTCTTCTGAGCCTCAGTTTCCTCAACTCTAAAATGAGAACACTAATACCTGCCACATAAGGTTGTTTGCAAGATTAAATGTGAAAAGAAATATAACACAAGCGCTCGCCGAATGGTGGCTAACATTGCTATTGTTAATATTATTGCTAAGAGAATGAGATGGATTTTTATAAAGGAAGCAGTTCTTTCAAGTGACCTAAAGCAGCCTCGGTTGTGGACAGGATACCATAGGTCTTGTGTCAATTACTTTTAGTGAATGAAATTAATAAGAAACAGTGGTTTAACTTGGAAAAGTCAGAGCAAACACTTTGAGGGGAGCAAGAGGCCTTTCTAAGTGCACGGCGGTACCAAAGGGGAAGGTGTCTGTGAAAGTAGAGGATGGGGTAAAGGGACTGAAAGGAAGTAAACGTGAAAACTATACAAATCAAGGAAGTAGCAGGAGTTAGGCAGGCCAGAGCACCTACGAGGAAGATTTTAAAGCAAAACTCAGGAAATCCTAAATACACAAGTGGAGGACACCATTTAATAAGTTGCATTTAATTCTGACTTGCATGGAGTAAAGGAAGAAATATGTGCTTATTGGATACTGCTTACTGAATACGGGTGGGGGTGGGAGTCTCAGTGATCTTGGCCACATGTGCTTTGTAGAAAGTTTAAAGACTATTGCATTGGGATTCTTGTCCAATACCCCTCCTTCCCAGCCCCAGAAACAAAACCTGTTGTGACCTAGTGATTAACCTGTTTCCCTAGGACTCATCGGAGGGCCATCTTAGAAGTACAGCTGACATCCTATGAAATTATCAGGGAATTAGATGGGAAAGAGGTCCCAGGAAGGCCAGCCCTCCCCCAAACAAATTAAAACAGGGGAAGATAATGATCAAGGGCCACAGCTTCTCAGTTCTTCCCCTTCTTTTCCCTCAGTGTTCTCCTGTTCTCAGCCTTATCACATCTGCTTCTACTCATGGTCATCAAAATTTCCTCTCAGATATTTCATTCATATCCAGGTATGAACTATTCCTAACAGCTTCATAGGGCTTAAGGCTTCTTCCAAGCACAACTCCAAGTGGCATCATTCATACTGGAGCAGCTTATGCAACCCTGACAGTTCTTAAACTTCACCTCAAGCACCCCTGGGCAGAGGAGAAGGAAAAAATATCCCCCAGGACATCAGAGGTATAGCCCGAAGTGATTTTTTGCAAGATTGGAATTATTTTGATGTCTCCTGTTTTACTGTAAAACAGAAGAAAAATATATGAATTTAACAGTCTGTTCTACTAGACATTGCTATGGACTGAATTGTGCCCACCCTCCAAATTCATAAGTTGAAGCCCTAACCGCCCAATGTGGTGATATTTGGACATGGGGTTGGATGAGTTCATGAGGGTGGGGCCCTTACAGTGGGATTAGCACCCTTCTAAGAAGAGAGCTTGCTTTCTTTCTCTGCCACGTGAGGACATATGTGGCCATCTGTGAGCCTTGAAGAGGTTCCTCACTGGGGAACCAAACTGGCCAGCACATTGATCTTGCACTTCTCAGCCTCCGTAGCTGTGAGAAATAAATTTCTGTTGTTGAAGCCACCCAGTCTATAGTATTTTGTTATGGCAGTCCTAGCTGACTAATACAGATACTAATGCTTGCTTCAATATATAAATGATGGTTTAAATAATCTAAAGTTACCTAACTTCCCTTCCCTCAAATCTTGGAGTAAAAATTGACACTCCAGGAAGATATGCCTTATTTAACCTATTGCTTTGAGTCTCCCTGCTTCTGAAGTCAATCTGAGAAGCACAGGCAGGGAAGGCTCTCTCGCCCACACTTCGCGTCTCGTCCAGGAGCATTTGCATTTCAACAGGAAGCCAAGTCCTTGTTTGAAAGGTACTCAGTAATAGGAGGAAGTTTTATTTTTTGTTTATTAGAATCACCCTAAACCTCCTGCCTTTCCATACCATGTGAAGTGGTTTACTATGTCTAGGGTTTGGGCAATATGGGCTCTATGGTGTCCCTGATAAGGACAGCACAGGCTAGCACATTGAATGATTATCCAGAACAAGCAAGCAACATACAACAGCTGCTCAAATCCACTCATCCACCTAGACAGCCATTGTTTACCAAACATCTACTACCTGCCAAGCAATAGGACAAGTATGTATACAGAGAATTCCAATAAAATCTTAAATGGAGAAATCTGACCAGGAAGGTCAGATGAAAATGAAAGATGCTCTTTTTTCTCCTAGGCCCGACCTGTTCTCAGATTTCCTACTTACTAGCCCTTTATCTACTCGGAGAACTAAAATTGCTACTTCTAGAATATTGTGAAGCTAAGTACTGAGAAAAAGGTGGGGTCTTACCCAAAGCAGCTCATTCTTCATAGCACCAACGTCTATGTTTGTTAGCCTTGTGTTTTCCTTTGCATTCGTTAGGGTATCCGGATGATCCAGCTCAGGAATAAGAAGATCATTGTTTTAAAAAACTACCAAGTCTCATCCTGGCTTTGTCTCACAGTGGCAGGCGATTTACTTTGCTATATTTGAATGATGCCTAAAGTATCAAACTCACCTTCACTCAGTTGAATAGCAGATTTGCGGCCCGTTAGAGGCCTCTAACCCAGCTTATCCCATTCTAGTCCTGGTGCTTTAGCGAAAACACCCAGAAAATGGTGTGATTTTAAGTCAGATTTATGTTTTAGAAGCCCCCCATATATCTCAGGCACTCTCAACCCCTACTTTTGCTTATACCTCATAGTACTAGGGGAAGACCTTCCAACTGGAGCAAGTCACTTAAGCCACTTGAGCCTCAGTTTTCTCATCTATCAAATGGGGCCAATATCAATAGTACTGCCTGCCTCACAAGAATAGCATGACAGCAAATGAATCCCACCTGTGAGTGAGTGGCGACGACGAAAAGCCAGTAAGAGAATTATGAGGGCAGATGCCGGGCAGTTCTTGTTGAGAGAAAAAAAAAATATGAAAGAGCAACAGAAAGAATCTCAGGGCAAGATTAAGAAAACTTAGCAGTACTCAAAGTTTGAATTAACCAAGCTAGGGCACAGTAAGTATCACACGTGAGTGTAAACTCTGGAGGCAAATGGAAAAATGTGTTAAGTTTGGATCAAATGAGTTGAAGGAATGAATGGAGAAAAAATGAGGGTTTTTTTTTTTTCAATCTTGAGGAATTGTATCATGCATATCCTGTATAGGAAAGTAACATCCAACCAGGCAGACAGTATTCTGGTTATTGACAGGACTTCTGAGGTAATATAGACTAACAGACATGGACACGACATGGGTTTTGGTGTTAGAAAGACCTGGGTGTGAGTCTTTCTCCACCACTTACTGATTGGTTGACCTTGGACAAGTAACCTCTCTGAACTCGAGTGACTTCCACCGTCAAATGGACACAATAAGACTGCCTGCCCATAGGATTATAAGAATTAAATTAGATACTGCATGGAAATGCCTAAAGCAGAGCCCCACACATAGAAAATGATTAATAAATGTTAGTCACTGCCGAGAGAGAGTCATGGACATATACACACTAACAAACGTAGTAAGGTAGATAGCTAGGGGGAAGCAGCCGCAAGGCACAGGGATATTAGCTCGGGGCTTTGGGACAGCCTGGAGGGGTGGGAGGGGGAGAGTGGGAGGGAGGGAGACGCAAGAGGGAAGACACATGGGAGCATATGTATATGTATAGCTGATTCACTTTGTTATAAAGCAGAAATTAACACACCATTGTAAAGCAATTATACCCCAATAAAGATGTTAAAAAAAAAAAAAAATGTTAGCCACTGCTATCATCACCTTAGTCAATGACAGATGTAGGATCAGGAGATTTTTAACTGGAGGAATTAGGATGGAAAGATCTGGAGCACAGGGAACTACTGAGGATGGCACGTTGATGGGTTGAGTGCCGGCATGAAGGGACCTGGGATCCCAGAGGGGGCATACGCACACAAGGTTCCCGACAGATGCTGAGCAGAGAGGGACAAGGGCCCTGAAAGGAGGATAGGAAGTGCCAAGGACAAGCTCGTTATCTTTCAGGGTTTAGCTCTTGGCCAGTCATGTGTACAGGACAGCACTGGGAAAGCTTCCTGATGTGGCCACCGCAGAGCCCTTCCACTCTGCTCCCACCAGCCTCCCAGAGAACAGAGTTTCCGATAGAGGTGGCAGACCACTGCATCCAATGCTTCTACATAAAGCCAGTTTGTGACAGAGAACGTTTGCCAGCCCGGGGCTCCCTCAGCCTGGGCTGTGTTTCTCCCCTTCCATCCCTCCCCTCTCCATAACTGATTACTTTCCAGGGCACCTGTTTTATCCAGTTAAAAGAAAAGCATACTAGTTAAGAGCTCTGGAGTCAGCCTGGCTAGGTTTGAAAGCTGGCTCCTCCAGTTACCTGTGTGACTTTGGGCAGGTCATGGAATCTTTCCAAGGCTTGGTTTTCTTACTTGTAAAATGGGGATAATTCGAATTGACATTCATTACAGGATTGTTGTGAGGCTTAAAGTGAGATAATACATGTTAGGTTCTCCTGGAGCTCTGCCTATGTCTAAATTCTAGGTAAGTGATTGCTATGGTTATTCGACTGTTACACATCGTTCTCTTTGTGATCATGGTATCTCCCGTGCCAGGTAAATATCACACGTTGTTCTCTTGACTAGCACACCATAGCTTACTCTCAGAATGTAAATGGCATATGAACAAATGTGCTTTAAAATCAATATTGATTGCACGAAGCAGTGCTGGAGTTTGGGGGAGGGGAACAAGATATGGAGATGGACACACAAACACCCACCAGCAATTGGCTCCCACTTACAAATCTGTCAGTCTCCCCCCTCACAAGAGACATTTGGGAAGGCACTTTTCAAAACCAGAAATAGGTTTTGGGAGGAAGTATCTCCTCTTCACCTCCCACCTCACCCCAAGCCACCACCAAGGGACAGCAATTCCGTCAGACCAATCACAGAATATCAGACCAGGAAGGGAAGGGCCACTCCCAGCTCATCTAATGAAACCTCCCCTGAGGCCCAGAGAGGCCAAGTGGCTTGCTCCAGGTCCCACAGCAAGTCCGCGGCTGAGCTGGCATTAGAAACCAAACCTCCTAATTCTTGTGTAGCTTCTCAAGGGAGGCAGCATGTGGCAGAATCTGAAAATTGCACAATGTCCCTCTGAGAATACAGCACTGGCTGTACGATGGCATATATTATACAGCGAAAAACAACTGTTTCTTCTCTCCCTGCTGAGCTGTGTTTGGCAAGTTGTTGGTACTGATGAAGGTGTAGCTGTAATTCACTATGATTACTCCCATCCCCTCCGTGAACATGCCATGTGTTCAGCCATTTGCTCACGTGTAGATTACTTTACGTTATAAGAAGCTGCATATTCACCCAGCCCAGATCTATGAGCTACTGACAGCTCCTGAGTGGAAGGGGCAGAGGGTACTTTGTTTTTCACCTTTTGACAGCCCTCAGCATTGTATCAATGCAAAGGGGACTACTGAAATGCTTTTGGTGATGATCGGATCTCTTAATAATGTGTCAATAAACGTGGAAGGGAAGAGAAGAAAGATAGGAATGGAGAGAAGAATGGGGTGGGAGGAGAGAAACATAAGGAAAGATGGGACAGGAGGGAGTGGGAAGATAATGGGTGGGTCAGGAAGTGCATTAGCATTTGTTATACCGCATTCTACAACAATATACAAGAGGGTTTCTCAAAACACGTGTTGTGGAATAGTGTTCAGCGGGCTGCCACACAGAAAAGATTTCTGTGAGCCAAGAAAAAGCGTGTGGGAAAATCCTGGTATGCAAAGAGTAATCGGTTTCTTTACTGTAGGACTACTTGGAGCCTTTTATATGTTGACCACATCCCCAGGAGATACTGCAGACAGTGTTCCCCTAAACTCTTTCAACTAAGGAACATGCTCTTGGTCCTTTCACCAGGAACAGGTCCTTTAAAAACATTTTCAATCAGTAATAAAACTAGAATTCTGTTCTATATCTACCCATTCAGGTACTTATCAATACCTGCCAAAACAACCGTGTGCCTTTGCAATACCCCAGGGGACAACATGCTTAGACAAACACACGTGCATACACACACAGCAGGCAGTGGCTGGTGCCCTGGAGAAGGTCATCCTAGCCACCTTTCCATGTGAAGTCTCCTTCCTCATTGCCAACAGCCTTGGCTCTGGGGATCACTGCCTTCCTGGCTTGGCTTCAGAGCCACAAAAAGATGTGACTGAAGTTGTACGCTTTACCCTTAGGCAGTCTTCCTTGGACATCAGCCACAACAAGGTCAACAAGGTTCCGGCCTTTTACTTTGAGGACGAGGCCCCACCCCCAACCACATGACCATACTCAAATAAAGAAGGAAAAGGGCAACATTAGCTTCTGTAAAGACTGGAAATGTAACGCTGAGGTCAGTAGCTGGTGGAAGTCAGTAGATAGAGATTCTTAGTTCGCAAGCACTAGGTAGTGAGTGGAAGTAATACTGTAGTAGTGGTTCTAGTACTGGTGCCTCTGCATATTGAAATATAAAACATTACTGAGAATATGTTATATAGTGAATTAACATAAAATGGAACCCTATGTTCCACTATTTTGAATGGGAAAATAACAAAACATCCACAAACCCCAACCAATTTTCCTAAATATTACTAAAACACTCTTAAAACAACTATACACGTCCATCCATGAAGTATGTGTTAGTAACATAAAGCATTTAAAACGTTGATATCTAATTATTTAACACTTAAGAAACTCATAAATAGGTATTTTTATGTTTGGGATGCAATAATTCACAACCTCAGAAACAAAGTATATTTTCTTCCTAAACTCCAATGAACACAAACTGTAATATAAACAATGAAATAATAAGAAGTTAGAGATTCTCAAGATGTGGTCCACGTGGACCTTGGTTGATAGTGCCCCCAGGTACTTGAAATAAGCAAATACTGGGACTCATGAAAGGCCAAACTCTTAGGAAAATGGTGGGGGAGATGATAGTGATGATATACAATGCTTTTAATCAGTTGGAACTCAAGATGCTGTCCTATCCAGAGAGGGGTACGTTCTATGTCCTCCGGATGGGACTCCCATGCAACTCAAACGTTTTCACCTGAGGGCTTTCAATTTGAATAGTGAATTTGGGATAAACATGTTTTTTAAGTTATTGTAATGAATATCTAGATAGTGAGACTTTAGATAGTGAGGAATATCTGTACAGCAGTAATGGCAGCCATAATGGTAGTTCTCATTTACTGAAAACTTTACTGAAAAGCAAGGTCCCCATTTGTCTCATTCACCAATATATTCCCAGTGCCTAAGCACAAAGCCCAGCACACTGTAAGTGCTCTACAAACATTTGTTCAGTGAATGAACCGAGCACAAATTGAGCACCAAGCGCTAAGCGATTCACCCGTGTTATCTCATTGAATCCTAATATTAACAACCCTAGGGGTAGACAGTGTCATTACTCCCATTTTTCAGATGAGGAAACTGAGGCCTAGAATTAAAGCAGAACTTGGCCAACATTACACAGTGCATATGTCAGAGTCAGAAACATGAACCTCTGTCTTCCTGAGTCCAAAGCCAATATTTTTAACCACCATCCTATATACGATTCTCTTCTCTCACTTAGAAATTCAGACACCTGCTTGGGTTCTATATGCTATAGAATTTTCTGCCACCTCACCTCAGAGACCTTCAGAAAATCCATCTACTTCTAAGAATTATGAATCTCTTTCACATGAGTTCATTATTATTAAGTCAAATCTTTAAATACTATGACATACTTTGTTTTCTTTATTTGGATTAATAATAATTACAGCTACCGTACGTTAAGCCTTTCCTATGTGCCAGTCAGGCAGTGTGCTATGTCATATTATATCCATTATTTCACTCAACCTTCACAGTAACCTGATGAGGTAGGTACTGTTATAATTCCCATTTTAGAGACAAGGAAACCGGGGTTTGGAAAAGTTAACTTCCCTAGGCAAATATCCAGTAAATGACAGAGCTGAAATTTAAACTCGTGTCAGATTGCAAAGCAAATGATCTCAGTCACTCACCACACCTCTTTGGTGACCAGTTGACCAATCAGCTGATGTGACAAATACTGTCAGGGCCTGAAGGAATCGCACCCTCCTCCTCTTAACCTTTGCAAATCCTACTGTTCTTCCATACTGTTCTTCCAGTTTCCACTTCCTCTGTGAAGCCTGCCCTGACTACTGTTGTTTCACTCCTTAGGGACTGCTCCCTCTGCTTGGTCCCCCTCAGCACTCCATGTGCGAGCCTCAAAGAGTGGTCAGTTCCCACTTCCCCACACTAGTCTCAGGCTTCTCTGGTGTAGCTGCCTTCCCTGCTCTCACTGGTTGGACTGGGAGCTCACACAGTGCAAGGCCCAGGTTCGTTGTGAAGGGGAGCAGAACATGTCACCTGAAAATGTGCGTCTTTGGCATAAGGATTATCTTAAGCTGACTATTTTTAGGAAACAGCAGACACAGGAAAAGCTTTGAAAACGAATAGAAGTTACCCTTTTGTGAGGGACATTTACATTTATAAAGGAAATCTCCATTTGTAAGGGTATCTCCCTCTTTGCACCAGGAAGAGGATGACCCAACCTCTAGAAACTCTTACCCACGAAGAAGGCAATGACAGCTGGAGATACTATTTAAGGAGATGGCTTAGGCCATTTTGAAGAGTTACTCAGTTTTCCTGGGTCTCTCTCATATATACAGGAGGTATACATGTTATTAAACTTCTGTTTGTTTTTCTCCCATCAATGTCTTCTATTAGAGGAGCGATCTCAGCCGAGAACCTAGAAAGTTCTTGGAGTCACTGCCTGGCTGGATCCTCAGTGTGACGAGTGTGCTGCCGATAACTGTGTGTGAAGCTGTTCACCTGTGTCCCACCTCCATCCCCAACATGTCTTCCCAGGAGGGTAGAGGGAAAATTACTTTTCCTCCCCTACAGCTATTTCCCCACCATAAGTAGAATGCCATAAGCACGGTAGGGACAGGAGAGTGTGGCTGCCGTGGCACAGGGTGCACGTGAACTTGTTTTAAAGAAAGTAACCATTATTGTAGTATTTCTCCTATTATTGAAGCAATATACATTTATTTTCGAGAATTTAGAAAATATGCAGAAGCAAAACGGAGAAAACGACTTAAAACCCTATTATGCAACCACCCAGAGAGAAGCTTTGTTAACAGTTTAGCGCACATCCTTTCATACCTAGTTTATGCATGCCTGCTCCTATTTTTTTACGCATCAGAAGTCAACTATTCAATTTGTACAAATTTGTAATTTGTAACTCGTTTTTCCTGTAAAAAGACATAGGGGACACTTGTTATAGCATTGAATGTGCTTTTACATCATTTTTAAAAGACTACACTATATCATACACTAGAGTTGATTTAATGAATTCCTTGAACATTTAGATTGTTTCAAATTCTTTGCTCTTCAGACACACTGGAAGCAACCTAAATATTATCATTAGAGGAGTAATTAAATAAAGTATGGTACAACCAGTCAATGGAATTAAAGCTTGATCTAGGATGCTAAGTGATGATATGGAGTAATTACCAAGATATCCTATTAAGTAAAATGAGAAAAGTGTAAAATTACACGTGTAAAATGGCCTGTTTATATTACAGATAGATGGTTTTGTGTGCAAAGATTTTTCTGGAAGGATACACAGACACAAAAAATACAAAATTTGCTCACCATCACCAATCATCAGAGACATGCAAATCAAAACCACAATGAGATATCACCTCACACCTGCCAGAATGGCCATCATCAAAAAGACCACAAATAACAAATGCTGGTGAGGGTGTGGAGAAAAGGGGACCCTTGTGCACTGTTGGTGGGAATGTAAATTGGTGCAGCCAGTATGGAGAACAGTATGGACGTTCCTTAAAAAACTAAAAATAGAACTACCATATGACCCAGCAATTCCACGCCTGGGTATATATTCACAGAAAACAAAAACACTAATTCAAAAAGGTACCTGCACCCCAATGTTCATAGCAGCATTATTTACGATAGCTGAGATATAGAAGCAACCTAAGTGTCCATCAACCAATGAATGGATAAAGAAGATGTGGCACATATATACAATGGAATACTCTTCAGCCATAGGAAAGAATGAAATTTTGCCATTTGCAGCAACATGCATGGACCTGGAGGGTATTATGCTTAGTGAAAGAAGTCAGAGAAAGACAAACACTGTATGTTATCACTTATATGTGGAATCTAAAAAATAAAACGAATGTATATAGCAAAATAGAAACATACTCACAGATATAGAAAACAAACTAGTGGTTACCAGGGAGCAGGGGCAAGTTAGGGGGTATGGGATTAAGAGATACGAACTACTATGTATAAAATAAATAAGCTACAAGGATATTGTACAGCACAGGGAATGTAGCCAATATTTTATAATAAATTTAAATACGGTATAATCTATAAAAATTTTGAATCACTATGTTGTACACCTGAAACTAATATAATAATGTAAATCAACTATACCTCATTAAAAAAATACGTAACTGTCAGCGATGGTTTTACCTGGGGAGATGTGGGACTAAAAATGGGCAGGAAGAGGTTTTCTTTTTATTTTACACCCTTCAAAAGGACTGAATATTTTAGCTAGGTGATACATATACATATATAGAGTAGGGTGATGAAAAACCTTCTCAGTACATATTTATATATGTTTATGACAGGTGACTTTTCAATGTGCTGGGAAAGCGAAAGGCAGGGACGAGTTATATTGGCACTGAGTGCCCCAGGTAGTTAACAGAGGACACACTGTTAGGAAGAGTCAACACGTCCCGTGGGAAGGCCTAGGAGGCCCTCTGCCCCGTTGCAGAGTTGCTGAAGGCTGGCTTTCACAGAGCTATGCACTAACTGCAGACATCAGAGCCCAAGGGGAGAGTGAGGCTTCCAATTCCTGCTCCAAAGCAGCGTTTTCTCAGCTGTGTTCCCTGAAGCCCTCAGAGTCTGCTGAAAGGGATGCCAAGGTTTCAGGGCCTAGCTGTCACTTTACTCAAAGCAGATTCGTTAAAAAAAATTTTTTTTAATTGTAGTAGAATACACATACCATAAAATTCACCATCTTAAACATTACAGCATACAGTTGAGTGGTATTAAGAAACCAGATTCACTTTTAACCTGATTCATATACTGTGGCTCCATAGTTAAAAGACATTGGATAACGAATGCTCTAAACATAATACTTCTTGATTTTTCCAGGGTACAACACGGGTGAGAAATGACAACATTTACATGGCACATCAAAGTGGAATGACAAGTTTATTCATGGCCAGAGGCAAAAACTGCCCATGGACTCTGGCTGCCTATCTAGCAGACCACCCGGAAGGATCAATAGCTCAGCGCAACTGTAACTCACTCAGGGCACATCAGTATGCCTCAGCTTAGCAGCTGGAAAGCATTGTTCAAAGGACTGAAGGAATCAACCCTCAAAACTCAGAGTTAAAGCTAAATGCCAGTGTTGATCGGCCTTTAGCAAGAACAGCCTGCAAAGGGGAAAAGGACACAAGGGTCTTGGGAGCTAACTGGCTCCGAGACAGCTGAGCCCACTTACATGACTCAATCAGAAAGAGTGCCAGGGCATCAGTCAGTTTTACAGAGGGTTGGTTAAGCCAGCAAGTCAGTTTAAATAAAGGTCAGTTAAAGAGCTTCTTCTGTCATTGGCACCATGCACCTGAGCAAAAGTTAAAGCTCATCTTGTTTCTGGGATCAGCAGAGAAATGGGTCTTTGAAGAATCCCAATCCCCCACAGGAGGGGTCTGTACTCAGTCACTAGGGCCACAGTGGCTGGACTCATCCAAGTCAGGCAAAATCTGGGGACAGGAACGCTAAGCCAACCATTAAGCAGAGGAGTAATTATTAAGACCCAGATCATACATCCTTCTGCCCCAACAGAAGGCTCAAGTTCCTGGGGAATAAGGAATATAGGGGGACCCTGTAGAAAGGAAACTCAAGAATAGGAACCTACGACCTGTGTTTTAGAGGCAGAATTTCATAGCTATACCCAGGCTGTTTCTCTTTTATAATAACTAACATTTATGAGCATTTACTATATGCTATACAGTTTACATGATTTATTTCATTTAATCCTCACAGGGAGGTTTAAATGAGCTAATCCACGTAAAGCAGTGATGACACTCTCTAGCATATAACAGACGCTCAATAAATCTGAGCTAAAACAAAAAGTGCTCTGAGGTGGATATATTATCCATGCTTAATGCTTGGGGCAACTCACACCCAGAGAGGTAAGATAACTTGCCTAAGGTCAAGTCAAAAGTGTAACTGCAAATCTGGGATGCAGGCATTCTCACTATATGGTACTCATATAGTATCAATACTATACTATGTTATCTCATCTACCCAACCAGCCAAGCAGCCAACCAACCAACCAGTCAACCAAGCGACATGTTTCTAGATACCTACTCAGTCTCAAGTACTTTGGATACAGATTAAGGCCCAGGCCTGGTCCTAAAGAAATCCTAAGTCTGTGGGCTTCCCTGGTGGCGCAGTGGTTAAGAATCTGCCTGCCAATGCAGGGGACACGGTTTTGAGCCCTGGTCCAGGAAGATCCCACATGCTGTGGAGCCACTAAGCCCGCATGCCACGACTACTGAAGCCCACATGCCTAGAGCCCGTGCTCTGCAACAAGAGAAGCCACCGCAATGAGAAGCCCGTGCACCATAAGGAAGAGTAGCCCCAGCTCGCCACAACTAGATAAAGCCCGCACACAGCAACGAAGACCCAGTGTAGCCAAAAATAAATAAATTTATTTTAAAAAAAGAAAAGAAATCCTAAGTCTAATATATTATAGCAATTTTCAGCCAGCTCTCGTGAGAAGAGACAGCATTACAGCTAGAGCTTCCCTGACATGAGTGTCCCAGAACCCACAGTCTATCTTTTCTATATTGTCCAAGTGAAGTAGACCCATGGGAAATCTAAGGTAAATGAACAAATGTATCACATTTTTTAAAAGTTGGTATCCACTGTCTGGTGGGGAGACAGACCTAAAAACCAGTAACTGCAATCTGGCCTCTGTAATATGCTGCAGGCACACACAGGAGGGAACCATTAATTCCACTTGTTGCTGAGAAAAGATAGAAAATGGGGATGGGTAGCATGGAGAGCATTATCTTCTCTTCTTGAATCTTAATGGTAGGTGAGATAGAGCTCCCTGGAACACAGGAAAAGGCAGTCAGCAGCGGAAAAGGGACAAAGATGGACACAATCGGTCTTCCCATTTCTCCCGACGTTTATCTTTTAGACCTAAGAATAACTTAGGAAGAAAAGAGGCCAAGAAAGAGATGGCCAGGAAAAGGGATTCTTAAGAGAGGAAAACTCAGAAGGAAGGGAAAACAAGAGACTGGAACAGGATACTCTGAAGTCATACTGAGAGCTGGGGAAGAGGGGGGTTCTAGGAGGAGGTCACAGGATCTCTATGAGTTTGCGGGAGGCAGTGAGATACAGAGTGTAGTACAGCTAAAGGAGACATTTAATTCTGTAATAACTCCTAAGATTCACCCAGGAATTCTAGAGTAGAACCAATATTTGGGCTGAGTCTTAAAATATCTGTAGGAATTAGCCAGGTAAAGAGGGGAAAGGGGACAATAGCATGAACTAAGGCACTAAGGCAACCCAGAGAACAGTAGGGTTGCTGAACTCCAGGTCCTTTGGTGTGGCCAGGGTTTTAGGGGAAAGTGATGAAAGAGGAAGCTGGACAGAGAGGAAGTCCCAAGGGCAAGTGATAAAGGGTCTTATGTACTTTAAGGCGGACCTTGGCATCTGTCCCCACAGAGCCTTGACTTCTCTGGAGGAAAAGCACTTTTGATCCTTCCCCCTACTGTAATGTGGTAGAGGACATGCGAAGAAATGGCCAGAGGGTTCATTCCGGTATCAAGGAATACATTTCAGCAATATTTTTCAGTAATATATTTCAGCAACATAAAATACAACTGATTATTGTCACTAACCTGATTTTTTTTGGAATTGGGACATTTGGGTACAATCTTCATGTACTTCAATATAAAAACACACTATACAAATTGCACAGTCATTCCAATGGGGGAAAAAAAAGGGAAATGCAAACTTAATGAGTGGTACTTAGAGTGTTTGATGAAGTTGGCATTATACATGATGGGGGCAGGAATGGAAAGAGACCCATTAACCTCACTTCTTTCCAGGATCCCTCCCATCAGCTATAGCTGAAAATGATTGGCTATAACATCCTAGAGGCTCAAGGTACTGAATTTGGCTCTGAGGCTTAAAGTCTCAGAAGGGCAAGAGGAGAAGGGGGAAAAGCTCTGGTACGGTTTGGCCCTTTGAGGACAATGGCTTACAGGAACCACTTGAGGACAATAAGTGAAGAGAAGAGAAGCAGTGGAATTTCTACACTTCAAGTGGACATGAAGAAAGGAAGCTCATGGGAAATACCCAAAAGCATAATGTCCTGGAAGCCAGGGAGAAAGGGGGATGGAGAAGGCAACAATAACAAATGGAGAGCAGAAGGTCTCAGTGGCAGGAGACTGTGAGAAGTGAGATGGAGGAACACACCAGCTGTTGCCTGGAGACGTTTCATTCAAGGTCTCTATGAGGCCAAAACTTATTTTGGGTGCACTTAGACGTAATAAAATCATTTTCGAAAAGCAAGTAGCTCTTATGTTACTTCCATAAAACCTTCCAGAGTGGAGTATAAACATACTGAAACTCATGGACATGCTATGAGTCAAAAGCCCTTAGCTTTTGGGAGAAACCCTTGGAGACAAAGAGAAAGTGTGTTGTAAAGTTAAATTATAAGCAAATATATTTGTAGCAATATCTAATTACAGTAGGCAAACCAAGGCCTGCTCAGAGATTGGTCTTTCCTGTCCTTGAATGGTACCTTGATAGGAATATTGGAATGTACACAGAGCATTAAAAAGAGGTCATCTATTATTCAGCAGTCAGATGATCAGGTATTGAGCTTACTAGTTACTAATGAAATGAACTTCCTAGGGTGTTAGCCATGTAAAAACACCAGAGAAATTACAAAGAACATGCTATATATTCCCCAAAGACTAAGGCTGACTCAAAATATTAGGGTTAAAAGTAGTGTGAGATGACAAACTCTGTAACAGATACAGAAGCGTTCTGAGGGAAAAATGGTTATTATTTCAAGTAGCCCTAGGACACATTGAAAACATTTGATCCACTGCCCTCATCAACCAAAGCTCTGCCTATGTCGTGGGTCCAAAGACGGCTTAGGCTTACCCACTCAGCAATTTAGTATAAGAGTTACCTAGACCAGAATTTGTAAGATCACCGTACCTCCCATAATTATCGACAAAATATGTGCATATAGGTATTTCTCTGGAGAGAATAAATGGCTTTCATCTGATTCCCAACATGGTCAAAGACCCCCCAGAAATGAAAGACCACTTCTAGACAAGTTTTATTTATAAAGAATAGTCCCAGTGAGGTTTCCTGAGTATTAGCACTTGCTATTTTATATCTATCATTCAGTTCTAGACACTGGCCAATCAAGCAACACATCTGGAAACCTAGTTTAGAGTGTGCAAACCCCCAAACTGCTCAGACTGTTGGAGTTACGGAATTTGCCCGTCACAATTTTGCTTGTTGTCTAATATTCTGAACAACCACCAACTTCACTGTGGGTACTACTTCCATGTCCCAAAACTGGGAGGCTATCTTGTAAACAATGTAACCCTAGCAACAGTTTTGTGACCATGAACTATTATAATATATTGTGTGTGTGTGTGTGTATACATATGTGCGCGCACACACACACACACACACACACACACACTCTCACACAATACAATAGCTATTGCAATTTTAGTTAGATTTATTTTAGCGCCAGAAAGGGAATTAATTTTAGCCAAGAACCGTCTCAACTCCCTTTGTTCTATCCCAGGCGACTGCATGGAGACTGTTACCCCATTCTTATTGATTAAGATCATCAAAGTTATTAGCAGATAATCTTCAGGTAATATTAGCAGATAATCATAGCATTCCAAAATTCTCATTGGAAGTGTATGATTCATTTTAAAAACTGAACGGACAATAGATACTGTGTTCTACAGAGTCGGCAGCTAAAGGGCAAGAATAATGCGAAATAAAAAAAATTGGGGAAGATGCGTCTATCACTGGGATGCAGGCTTTCAGAATTGGGTATATGTCCATAGATGGGGGCACTGAATGCAGGCCCTCTCTGACTCAGCCAGAAGGAAGATAAAAGTTCTCCTAACAGAGAGGACAGCTTGTCACATCTATCTCTTCAGCCATCTTGCCTACATGGAGAATAATGACCATCCCTGGCATTATCTTTGAGTTAGAGAACGAGCCATAAGAAGAAGATCAAAGAGTAGCTGGAGGTCCAGATTGCCTTGTCCTTTGATTAGCAATTCTTAGGACAGAAGCTTTCAAAAGCACAGTAGGAAGAGCAAAGGTGCCCTCTTTACACAGTAGATGTGTTCTTGGAAAGTCAGCTGTAACTTGGGGACTGAAAGTCAACGAGTCAATGAACAGTTGGTTCCATAAAAAGAATGTTTCGATTGCAGCCGCACAACACAGGGAGATCAGCTCGGTGCTTTGTGACCACCTAGAGGGGTGGGATAGGGAGGGTGGGAGGGAGGGAGACGCAAGAGGGAAGAGATATGGGGATATATGTATATGTACAGTTGACTCACTTTGTTAGAAAGCAGAAACTAACACACTATTGTAAAGCAATTATACTCCAACAAAGATGTTAAAAAAAAAAGAATGTTTCAATTTTCTAGTGTGGTCCTTACTTTAAAAAAATACAGGCACACATGCACACGCACACACACATATATATAACATATTTATATATTTTTCTTTAGGTTAGTTCAGTCATATTTTTAAAAAAATACTGAGGTGCGGTTAGGTTCTGAGTTTAGCGAACCAGCATTTTCTAAAGTTTTCAGCTTATGGAATTTTTTGTTTAATTGGTTTTGTAAACTAGATCCTATATTAAGTGTCTATTTAAAGGAAACCTCTGCGCAAGGAATCATCTTTTGACAACTGTAGTGCTAAGCACCCAAATTTCATGGCACTGTATATTCAGCTTTTTCCTTATCAGGTGGTCTTGGAAATTGAAGCACATGGGTATTCAATGCGGGGAACAGGATTCAGAGGCCCTTGCGCTGCTAGTCATTCTCTAGCAGCACTGTCAATTCTCCTAATTTGGGGGGAAGGGGCTACAGGGAGATACCTGACTACAGGTAGTGATTCATTCTTAAATAGCAAAGAACAGAAAAGAAACAAAGGACAACTGGGCTTCCCTGGTGGCGCAGTGGTTGAGAGTCCGCCTGCCGATGCAGGGGACGCGGGTTTGTGACCCGGTCCGGGAGGATCCCACATGCCACGGAGCGGCTGGGCCAGTAAGCCATGGCTGCTGAGCCTGAGCGTCCGGAGCCTGTGCTCCGCAACGGGAGAGGCCACAGCAGTGAGAGGCCCGCATACCGCAAAAAAAACAAAAACAAAAACAAAAACAAAAAAAAAGAAAACAACGGAGGACAACTAAAGGTCTTCTGTCTTATATCTCTCCTTGGCTAAGAAAATAATTCTGGTCTGGGCTCCCAGCTGGCTCTCAGCTCTGGAGGGGCGGTCGGGATGAGAGCATCTTAAGTGGCAAACACATTTGGATATTTTCAGAGACTTGAACAGAGGCAAAAAGTGTGGAGAATACAGAAAATGCACATTCACTCCAGAGGTTACTGACAAGATTAATTACCTCATAACTGCTTTAGTAAAATGACTCCAAGCATACTGCAACTATAATTATCCATAAAAATCCTAATGAATTCAATTTCTCCAGAAATCACCTTGCTGCAACTGGTGAGTGTAGGAGAAGTAAGGAGAGGAGGCAATCCAGCTCTTAGGGAGGGAAAGAGGCGGGGAGATAGTTGATGGAACTAGGTGGTGTCTAATCAGGTCAAGTAGATAGGGGCGAATGGTGTTTATTCTGGCTTTTGCCTTGTGGTGTCTCAATTGATCTATGGACCCCCTTTTTAGACGCCAATGTTTCTGTTGAAAACAAACTCAAACATCACTTTTTCCCTTTCCTCCCACCACCCCATCATTGTGTGCCTGTGTACGTATGTGCATACATGTGCCCATATACACATATCTATGTTCATGAATCTGGTTCAATTCTCTTTGCAAAATGCACATTATAAGAGACAGGGCCAATGCTCATCCTGGTCAAACTGGTCCTGGTCAAACTCTGAGGGAAGATATGTCAGTCAGTGGTGCTCTCCACACTTCCTGTATCCCGCTACCAACTTAGGTACCTTATCCCACCCCCAGGACCTTCATGCTGCCTCTGGGCTACTTAGGGCTCTTTTTCAATCCCCTTTTCCCATGCAAGGACTCACTCAGACCTGATCCTGCCTCCCTTTTTCCTACACAGAATGCCCCTATCTTGGGTCCTGTTCCCACAAAATCATGGTGTCACCTAACTGTCTTACTGGACATGTAATGACAAAGGGATGTATCTTAGACTGGAAGTCAGAATGACCCTATATCACTGAATGGCCATGTAGTTTTGGGAACAAATCACTTAATTTCTCTAAACCTCAGTTTCTCTGAATCTCAGTGTCTTTCTCTGAAAAAAAAAGTTTGAGTAATGAAACTTGCACTATCCTCCTCACAGGAGGATCCAATGAGACGTAGGAAAAAAAGAACATTTGCGGAGTCCTTTCACTATTTTCACAGCTACTATATAATTTAATTCCCAAAACAACAACTCTGTGCTAAATATTGTATTCTTATACTCACATTAGAAATGGCAAAATTAAGAATTACAAGGGCTTCCCTGGTGGCGCAGTGGTTAAGAATCTGCCTGCCAATGCAGGGGACATGGGTTCGTGGCCCGGTCCGGGAAGATCCCACATGCCGCAGAGAGGCTGGGCCTGTGAGCCACGACTACTGAGCCTGCGCGTCTGGAGCCTGTGCTCCTCAACGGGAGAAGCCACGACAGTGAGAGGCCCGCGCACCGCGATGAAGAGCGGCCCCCACTCGCTGCAGCTGGAGAAAGCCCTCACACAGAAATGAAGACCCAACACAGCTAAAAATAAAGCAGTGGTGTGTGAACCTAGGTCCACAGACTCCATCCAGTGCTCTTTCTACCACACAGGGCTGAGCTGTACAAAGGGGAATGTGCAATACTCAGGAAAAGTATTAATGCCACCGTCCTTATTTTATTACTGTATTATCAACTTGTATCGTGATTCCTTAAGATAACCCTTCCTCTTCGGTCAGGACTGTCTGTCTTGTTTGTCATCACCTCTCCATATGCCATGCCTCGGTTCATCTTTCTATCTGAAAATTTTAAATCTTCAGATTCTGCTTCTTTCATGAAGCTGTCCCTCATTATTTCACCCTGACTCAACAGCTTCCTTCTTTGAAGGCCTACAACTTTCACATCTCTACCAAGAAATTCAGCCCTTGTTTATGAATACTCTCAAATCATTCTCTGGTTACTCATTACAATTTATAATAGCCCTCGTTTTTCAGTCTCTACTCTATTCCAAGACAATAATTTCAATAATCAAAGTTTGTCTACTTCCAAAACTCCACTTGACCTACTTCCAGCTCTATAACCTACTTCTCTCTGACATATACACTTATGCCATGTATGGTCTTGTCTTAATGTTGTCTGCATGTTCCATGCTTACCTCCAGCACAGCATGGTGATTAAGAGTACAGCCACTAGGACCAGACTGTGTGAGTTCACAAGTCATCTCCCACTTACTAGCTATATACGTTGAGTAAGCTACATAATCTCTCTGTGCCTCGGCTTTCTCATTTATAAAATGGGGATAATAATAGCACCTAACTCACCTACTTCACAGGGTTGTGGTAAAGATTAAAGGAATACATACACACACACACACACACACACACACACACACACACACACACACATCACCTTGGAATGAACATTGGAACATACATACACACAGAGAACTTAGAATTGTACAATCACGCAATAAGTGTTCAGTAAATATTAGGTATTATTTCCTGCCTGCTCACTCTGTGCTAGGTTTGTGACACACATTATCCCATTTAATATACACAACAACCCTGTGACATAGGCTCTGTTATTACCCCCATTTCACTGATGAGTAAAATAAAACTCAGGAAGGTTAAAACACATTTCTAAAATCATACAAAACAAAGTGATAATTCCATGATTCAAATCCAGATTGATCTTGCTCCAAGTCAATGTTCTTTCCATTACACAGTGCTTATTCAAGTTGTTTTGTTTTGGTTTTTTTTTTTTTTTTTTTTTTTTTTTTTTGCGGTACACTGGCCTCTCACTGTTGTAGCCTCTCCCACTGCGGAGCACAGGCTCCGGACGCGCAGGCTCAGCGGCCATGGCTCACGGGCCCAGCCGCTCCGCGGCACGTGGGATCCCCCCGGACCGGGGCACGAACCCGCGTCCCCTGCATCGGCAGGCGGACTCTCAACCACTGCGCCACCAGGGAAGCCCTCAAGTTGTTTTTATTATAATATACCTTGTCTTCCCAATAGAACCATAAACTTCCAAGGGTAGAATCTATGTCTTATAATACTTATAGACAGACACCCTGCTCTCTCTACTGTAATCCTCAGTTTTTGTTTGCCATGAAGTTGGTTTTTAATAAATATTCACTGACTCGGAGAGCACTTTTGGAGTAAAGTCTAGACACTATAACCCCTCAAGCACAGGGGTATCACTTCTCTTATTGCTGAACTCACAAACAGGGTTTCCTGCCTAAGACTCACCAGGCTCCTTGATCATTACCTACCAATCCTGCCTCTAAGTCTCTTACACCTCTCCCCCTTTGTACTTAGCAGGCTGGATAATCCTTATTTCAAGACATGAAACGAGGAGATGCTAGGGACTCGAATGTGTCTTGCACATTCAGGTTTAAGTTCCATTCATTCATTCAACAAATCTATACAGAGCACCGACTATGTGCCAGGTACCTTTCTAGGTACCAGGGCTACAGACAAGACTGTCCAGACTGGAAATGCATGCTATGTATTAGTGTTCACTAACATGAGGATCACCTCCCTGGGGAGGGATAATGCTTCCCACCCCCAGAAGTCAGGGCTTGGGCATTTGACTCGTTTGGGTCAGTAAAATGAGACACATATTACTTCCGGGCAAAAGCTCTAACACTGCGTGCTTGGTTACCTGCTATTTTCCCTCTACAGCAATGAGCAGCAATATTACTGATGGTGGCTATCCCGTTAGCCTGGGCCCCAGAATAAAGATGATATAGAGAAAAGCTCCAGCCAATCCACAAGGGGAATGAAAAATAAACTTCTGCCAATTCAAGTCACTAATTTTTCAGGTTACTTCTTACTGCAGCATAATCTAGAATACCATGATTGATACAGAGTAAAAGGAGGAAAATAAAGAAAACAGCATCCCACTCCCCTTTACAACCGTTGCTATGGATTTACTGGTAGCTGTCTAATTGACTAATGGTGTTTAGAAAGCTGAATATGAGCATACTTGAGGGGAAACAATGCTATAAATCAGTCACGGCTATGGCAATACCCTCACCAAAGTAGTTAGCACCTTCCTTATAGAGTGTCAATAAAAACAAACACCAGTACAATGAAACTGTATACATATATCTGCATGGATCTGGTGAACACATAAACCAGGAGAGCTAACCCTGAATGCTTCTCTCACTAAAAACCTGGTAGTCAATTTCTTATGTTGCACTATTTCTTTTGGTTGTTTTTCATAAATGTAGACTTCTAATGTTCTCCCTGGTAAACTATTCATGGTACAGCCTCCAAGTACATGTTTCTGGTTTGCATAAGTCATCACAACTTGATAGCGGGCTGCGGCGGTCATGAGAATGAGCCTTACACATACACACACACACACCCAACTACAATGAGAATATCTGACCAAGGGCCCTAGCTGCTGTGCTCTGAAATCCATCACAACATTTGCTCCGAAGTCACACTCCCTGCAGGCAACTCCCAACTAAGTATAGCGGAGAAATGAAGGAAGCCCCATCCCTGGGAGACAAAGGACTTCTCTGATGGCTGACTCCCCCAAGGCCTCACCCAACCTTCTTTAGACTGCTCAGAAGTCTAGAACACTTCACTGGACTTTCCTTCACTCTCTCCTTTATTCAAGGTCAGACTTAATTTGTGCTCTGATAGCTCTCCCAGCCTTTATGGCCCCTCGCCCCATTTTCTCTCACACGTATTTCCCCTAATAAAATCCATGGATGTTAAATTCCATCTTGGTATCTCTTTCTCAGAGAACCTTGACAACCACATAGGCCAATTTGTTGACATTCCTTAAGATGTCATACTTGGGACCTGGAAGCAGGAGATTATGTCTACTTACACCATGCATATCTCTCAAGTGAATGCCCTTACTAGTATGCAGACCCCTTGAGTAGGGAATGTGAATCAATGTTGAGTCCACAATGCCCAGCCCAGTGCCTAGTATAGTCACTCAATATATTTTTGTCAAATCAACAAGTCAATGAACGTTCCCTAGATTCATGGTTTGTCAGTTATACTTCTAAGAATCTTACAATTCTAGAAGGGAAACTGTAGACCATTTAGCCCATGTGGAAACAAACCTCTTTTATATCCAGTACCTGGAAATCTCCTGTTTGCTGAATATAAGAAATGAGATGGTATTACTCTTAGCCTCATTCTAGGATTTAAAAATATTTTGGTCAAGCTGTTTTTCCTTATGCCTAACCTTATTCTTTGTCGGTGCTCTAAATCACTTGTAGAACTTCGTCGGTATTCTCTTTATAATAATCTATTTTTATGTTTATATTCACTCAGTTATTCATTCGTCAAACATTTAGTACATTCTATGAACCAAGTACTAGGCACTAGAGATACAAAGATAAGTAAGATTCGGTCCCTGCATTGATCTCAGCTTTCAGCCTAGTGAGTTAAACATTAAATAAATAGTCAAATGAAAAAATATGTACCCACAACTTGTGATAAGTGTCATGAAGGAAAATAACAAGGAATTATGGGAGCATGAAACAGGGTTAACATAATTTAGGTTGAGGTAGGAGTCAGACAAGGTTATTCCATGTACTGATATGTAATTGGATGCAATTTCTTCAATAGTTTCCTAGAGAAATAGTCTGTGGTCTAATTGATCCTACTACGCATTTATTTCAACTAACATGCCTCTCTTTCTGCCAGAAATGCTCTTCTTTCCAGTCTTCACCTGAGGAGAATCAACAGACTCTAGCAATGGATTATAGCTGGGGGTGAAGTAAAAGAAAAGAATCAAGAATGACTCCTAAGTTTCTGGCTTGCTGACTGGATAGATGGTGGTGTTGCGTTTCCCTTAGATAGACAAATTCATTAGTTCTACCTACAAAATACATCGTGCCTCTAAACACATCTTAGTATATCTATTGCTATCACTTGATTCCACTTACCACCCTCTCTCCCCTGGACTTTTGCAATAGCACCCTGACAGGTCTCCCTGCTTCCACTCGGGCCCCTACCGTCTATAGATTTTGATTTTTTCAAACTCTATAAATCAAATTATGCTACTTCTCTCCTCAAAACCCTACAATGACTTTTTATCATACTTGGAACAAAAACCAAATTCTCCTTATCATGGCCTCCAAGCATACATATGATCTGATTCCTGACTACCTCTCTGACTCCATTTCCTAAAACTTTTCTTTTCGCTTACAGCTCTCTAGCCATTATGCTTTTTCTCAAACATACCAAGCATATTCCCACCTCAGGGCATTCACACTTGCTGTTTCCACTATGTGAAATGTTCCCCCAGATATCTGCATGATGTGTTACTTCTTTTTGTTCAGGTTTTCCTTAACATGTCTTCTCAGAGGGAACTTCCTTAATCACTCTTATCAAATACATTAACCTCCCCATCATTATCTCCTTAGTATACTTTGCTTCAATATTCTCTCTCTCTCTATGTGTATATATATATATTCACACACACCCATTATTTATTTGTTTGTTTTTTATTATTACTCTCTACCAGTAAAATGTAAATTCTGGTAGTCAGAAACCTGTTTACTGCTATGTCACAAGTACCTAGAATTGTGTTTGCTACCTAATAGGTAGGAGCACTGGTGGGAGAAGACAATGAGTTTAGCTTTGGATGTGTTGGTCTGGAGATGATTTGGGGACATCCAAGTTAGGGTGCCCAGTAGGCAGTTGCATAGTGGAGTCTGGAGCTCAGATCAAGTTGGAGATAGAAATTTGAGAGCCATAAGCATAGAGATGGTATTTAAAGCCACAAGACTGGAAGAGGACAAGGTAAACTGGAAAGGAGTATACAGTGAAAAGAGGAGAGGGCCCAGGACTGGGTTATAGCAACCAACAATAGTAAAGACCAGGATGATGAATAACATTCTTCCTTAATTTTTTTCCTTCAGGCTCTCTCAATTATCCCTTGGCTCTTAAATGTCCATTTTCAGCAGGTTTGTCCTGATTTGGCAGGATGCTGGGTTTAAAAAGACGCAAATACTCCTCTACGTACAAAATAAAACCCACTCTCAGACAGCAGTATTTTTCTGGATCTTCTAAGGGATGAGCCATATTTAGGAAGGATCTATCCGTTGAAAATATGTCTGAATAATGTTTATTATGGTTCATGATTTAGAGTTACTTAAGAAATCTATTAATAGAACTGTTACTGAAAATTCCCTTAATATTAAAATGCAAGCATATGTTACTATAACTAGTAGATCATCCTTGGCCTTCATTTAGTTTGCTTCCTGTGCTTGTCTCTCCTTCTTTTTAACCACAGCACAGGTAAAACACTTTAGGAGAAGCTGAACCAATTCTCATTCTTCAGTGTCAGGAACCCAGCTGGAGGCAGATCCAAAGATACAAGCTCCCCAAGATGGATTTTCAACTTTAATAAGCAAATACATTCTGATCACCTGGCATGCTCACTGAGCCATTGTTTTTAGAGGAACTGAAGCATCCATATTTGTCATTTAGCTTGCGTGCCTTAGGTTGTAGGAGAAATGAAAAATCAGGAGCCTTCAACTCTGTTGGATGCTTTGAGAAAATGTCCTTTAAATTATTCAAGGTCCATTTGTCTCCATCTAAGAGTGCACAAAGTGTCAGATTAATTTTCAACAGTTAAGAATTAAGGTTCTGGAGTGGCTCTGTGATCAGAGTGGGCAACTGAAACATGCTAAATGGATGATGCCTGGGACAGTATGCCTCTTTTGTGTTAGAGGCACAACGAGCTGTCAGGAACTAAGCAGTGAGAGAGAGCAGAGAAGTCATAGAGGTCTGGATGCCAGGTGCTTATGAGTCATGTCCTAAAGGAAAGAAGGAAGGAGGGCACCTTCCCATTAAATAATGATTACAGCCTGACCCAGACAAAGATTCCTTTGGGCCACATAGAACGACCCAAGGCCACAGAATGGTACTTTGGCTTTTCATATTTTAAAGAACCTTGCTCACTGATCCCCAAATTTAGTATGGGCAGAGGACAGAAGATTATTGGAAGTTTACAACCACCTGAGATATTGGCACGAGAAAGTTCAGGGAGAATGAAAAAATAATATTCCCTTACCTTTGGATTCTGTTCCAGTTGGTAAAACTGAGACTCAGAGAGGACTAAGTAACTTACGCACAGTCATACGACCACAACCAGTAAGTGAAACTGAATCCAAGGAATCTTTTTCACATCTAACAAGTCAGAAACTTTCGAATTTAATTAATTTTTTTGAAGAACTCCTTTCTCCCAAAATTTTGCTGAAAGGCCATATATATTCATCCCCACTTTTATATATAGATATATAAAAGTGGAGATTATCACGTTAAAAGTGAAGGATGCCTGGAGCTCTAAGAACTAGGCCTAAGTCCTGCCCCTCAATCCCCACTGCAGCCACCTTTTGGATTCTGAGACATCACTATGAACCTAGGATTTTCAAATACACAGAAAACCAAACAAAATATGGAATGGTTTCATTTGAGGATTTGCTCACCATTTTGAGATATGTACTAGTTTGGTAGAGAATTAAGATTGGAAATGAACGCCAAGTTCTAGAAAAAAAATATGGTCACAGGAACAGGTTATGACGTATCTAAATGTCAGGGTGATGAAAGAATAGTCAGAGTAGGGTTGGCAGGACAATAAGAGAAATTGTGTTCCAGGACAAAAAGTGGACGAAAGGCATAGAGAAGGCATACACACAGAAAAAAAAACCCTCATTAATTAGATGTAAAGCAAAAGGAGCATTTTTTTACTCAATTTGGAGATAGTTGTGGTCTGAAGAGCTTTGCCACTAAATGGAGCCTATGTAATCTTAAAGGGCAATAGGCTTGCTATAGGAGCTTTGTTTCTTGTCAACAGCTGTATCCTTTACCTATTCAAGAAGCTTCTGATCCTGTTGGGATTACTACATCCCTGGGGGTGGGTTTGGGTCCTTTCCGTAGGGTTAAGATTTCATTCCAACTCAAAAATTGGCTATCTGCTGGTATTCTTTGTTGCCCCTTCATCAGTCTTTTCCTCTAAGAGTTCTAGATCCCTCTGACATAGGAATCAGGGTTCTGGAGGAGAGAACTATTAACCTACTGCATGACAGTAGACATAAATTCTCTTACTACATCCAATTTACAGCTGAGGAAACTGCTGTCCAAAAAAGGTGAATGACTTATTCAACATAATACAGCACTCAGTGGTAGAACAGATACTCAAATTAAAATCTCCTGATTCTTAAGTACTCATTACCTACAGAAGCACTACCTCAAAACAATTCCATTTTGTCCATATATGATAAAAAATAATTTAAGCATTTTAGTAGCCAAAAAAGGTTCTATGAAAGAGAAAACCTTTTCTATTGATACACTGTTCTTTTGAATTAAGTCCATGAGCCAGAATTTTTAACCAAAATATGAACTTCAGGGCTTCCCTGGTGGCGCAGTGGTTGAGACTCCACCTGCCGATGCAGGGGACACGGGTTCGTGCCCCGGTCTGGGAAGATCCCACATGCCGCGGAGCGGCTGGGCCCGTGAGCCGTGGCCGCTGAGCCTGCGCGTCCGGAGCCTGTGCTCCGCAACGGGAGAGGCCACAACGGTGAGAGGCCCGCGTACCGCAAAAAAAAAAAAAATAAAAATAAAAATGAACTTCAACCTGAACAAAGTACTTAATTTTCCAAACTCTAGTACTGTTTCCTGAACCATGACCCAAACAAAATTATTATTCATTTCTTTTCATTTTTAAAACACTTTAAAAATAGAAGTCACACATGCACCTATTATAATAAGTCAACTAATCCTACAAGATTTGTTAGGCCAGACAACAGTCCCTATTCCTCTTCCCTCACTCTATTTATCCTTCCCATTAGGAAAGCACTTCAAATATTTTCAATGATTCTTTTGCTGCATATCTCAATATCTCTAAATTTACATGCTTGTATTGCTAACTCACGAATTTTCAGTTTTAGCCATATCTATTGATGTGCCTGTTTGGAGGATGAAGATCTGGTACTCTTTCTTTTTCTTACCTACCACAAACATAGGCATCCCCCAATCTCTCCAAATTCCCAAGATAATTATATCTAGTCTAGATTAGTGTTTACATTATTATAAACATAGAGTAATCTTTGATATTTTTCCTTTGCCATCCAACTTTTCATATTCCCTGGAATTAATAATTGGGGTTTCTAAGTTAGAAATATTTTTTTCTTCGGATTTTTGAAAGCATGGCTCCATTATTTTCTGGTTTCCTGTTTTATTGTTAGAAAGTCCAAAAACACTCTTTTTTTTAAAATACATCTTCATTGGAGTATAACTGCTTCACAATACTGTGTTAGTTTCTGTTGTACAATGAAGTGAACCAGCCACATGCACACATATATCCCCATATTCCCTCCCATCCTCCCTATCCCACCCCACTAGGTCATCCCAAAGCACCAAGCTGATCTTCCTATACTATGCTGCTGCTTCCCACTAGCTATCTATTTTACATTTGGTAGTGTATATATGTGGATGCTACTCTCACACTTCACCCCAGCTTCCCCCTCCCCCTCAGTGTCCTCAAGTCCATTCTCTATGTCTATGTCTCTATTCCTGCCCTGCCCCTAGGTTCATCGGTAGCTTTTCTTTTTCTTTTTAGGTTCCATATATAGTGTTAGCATACGGTATTTGTTTTCCTCTTTCTCACTTACTTCACTCTGTATGACAGATTCTAGGTCCATCCACCTCACTACAAATAACTCAATTTCGTTTCTTTTTATGGCTGAGTACTATTCCATTGTATATATGTGCCACATCTTCTTTATCCATTCATCTGTCGATGGACACTTGGGTTGCACTCTAGATGCTTTGTTTGTGAATTTTCTCTACCCCATTCTAAATATTTGGAAATGATGAGGTCGACAAGGGCTTAATTTCCAAAATATACAAACAGCTTATACAACTTGACAACAAAAAAACAAACAAACCGATCGAAAAATGGGCAGAAGACATAAACAGACATGTCTCTAAAGACGACATATAGATGGCCAATAGGCACATGAAAAGATGCTCAGCATTGCTAATAATTAGAGAAATGCAAATCAAAACTACATTGAGGGACCACCTCACACTGGTCAGAATGGCCATCATTAAAAAATCTACAAATAACAAATGCTGAAAAGGATATGGAGAAAAGGGAACCGTCCTACACTGTTGGTGAGAATGTAAATTGGTGTAGCCACTATGGAAAACAGTATGGAGGTTCCTCAAAAAACTAAAAATAGAGTTGCCATATGATCCAGTAATCCCACTCCTGGGCACATATTCAGAAAAAAACTGTAATTTGAAAAGATATATGTACCCCTATGTTCATAGCAACACTATTTACAATAACCAAGACATGGAAGCAAACTAAATGTCCATCAACAGATGAATGGATAAAGAAGATGTAATGTGTCTGTGTATGTGTATACACAACACACACACACACACACACACACACACACTCACACACACAATGGAATACTACTCAGCCATAAAAAAAGACTGAAATGATGCCATTTACAGCAACGTGAGGGGACCTAGAGATTATCACACTAAGTGAAGTAAGTCGAAAACAGAAAGTCAAATACCATATGATATCACTTATATGTGGAATCTAAAATATGACACACATGAACTTATTTACAAAACAGAAACAGACTCATAGACATAGAGAACAGACTTGTGGTTGCCAAGGGGGAGTGAGGGCAGGAAAAGGATGGATTGGGAGTTTTGGACTAGCAGATGCAAACTATTATATATAGAATGGATAAACAACAAGGTCCTACTGTATAGCAGAGGGAACTATATTCAATATATTCAATATCTTGTGGTAAACCATAATGCAAAAGGATATGAAAAAGAATATATATATATGAATATATATATGTATGTATATGAGTCACTTTGCTGTACACCAGAAACTAACAAAACACTGTAAATCTTGGAGAGGATGGCAGTAACGGCTGCTTCTTCTAGAGCTAGGGAATGCAGCTAGACCTGGATCCAAAGAAGGCTCACCATACAGACCAGGCCTGGAGGACAGCACTGGCTAGAGGACTCAAAAGAGTGCAGGAGGCTGGCTGTGTGGCTGACAAGATCCTGGCTGGGTGTCAGGCCTGAGCCTCTGAGGTGGGAGAGCTGCGTTCAGGACACTGGACCATCAGAGACCTCCGCGTCCCACATAATACCAGTTGTCGAGAGCTCTCCCAGAGATCTATGCCTCAACACTAAGACCCAGCTCCACTCAACGACCAGCAAGCTCCAGTGCTGCACACCCCATGCTAAACAACTAGCAAGACAGGAACACAACCCCACCCATTAGCAGAGAGGTTGCCTAAAATCAACTAAGTTCACAGACACCCCAAAACACACCACCGGATGTGGTCCTGCCCACCAGAAAGACAAGATCCAGCCTCATCCACCAGGACACAGGCACCAGTTCCCTCCACCAGGAAGCCTACATACACTGAACAAACCTTAGCCACTGGGGGCAGACACCAAATAAAATGGAAACTACAAACATGCAGCCTGTGAAAAGGAGACCCCAAACACAGTAAGTTAAGCAAAATGAGAAGACAGAGAAATACGCAGGAGATGAAGGAGCAAAGTAAAAATCCACCAGACCAAACAAATGAAGAGGAAATAGGCAGTCTGCTTGAAAAAGAATTCAGGGCTTCACTGGTGGCGCAGTGGTTGAGAGTCTGCCTGCCGATGCAGGGGACACGGGTTCGTGCCCCAGTCCAGGAAGATCCCACATGCCGCGGAGCGGCTGGGCCCGTGAGCCATGGCCATGGAGCCTGCGCGTCCGGAGCCTGTGCTCCGCAATGGGAGAGGCCACAGCAATGAGAGGCCTGTGTACCGCCAAAAATAAAAAAGAAAAGAAAAAGAATTCAGAGTAATGACAGTAAAGATGATCCAAAATCTAGGAAATAGAACAGAGAAAGTATAAGAAACATTTAACAAGTACCTAGAAGAACTAAAGGGCAAAGAAACAAGCATGAACAACACAACAAATGAAATTAAAAATTCTCTAGAAGGAATCAACAGCAGAATAACTGGGGCAGAAGAACGGATAAGTGACCTGGAAGATAAAATAATGGAAATAACTATCACAGACCAGAATAAAGAAAAAACAATGAAAAGAATTGAGGGCAGTCTCAGAGACCTCTGGGACAACATTAAGTGCACCAATGTTCAAATTATAGGGTTCCCAGAAGAAGAAGAGAAAAAGAAAGGGACTGAGAAAATATTGGGAGATTACAGTTGAAAACTTCCCTAATATGGGAAAGGAAATAGTCAATAAAGTCCAGGAAGTGCAGAGAGTCCCATACAGTATGAATCCAAAGAGAAACATGCCAAGACATATATTAATCAAATTATCAAAAATTAAATTTATTTAAATTTTCTTTATAAAATTAAATTAAATTAAAGAAAAAAAATTAAAAGCAGCAAGAGAAAACAACAAATCACACACAAGGGAATCCCCATAAGGTTAACAGCTGATCTTTCAGCAGAAGCTCTGCAAGCCACAAGGGACTGGCAGGACATATTTAAAGTTGGAAAATGGAAAAACCTACAACCAAGATTACTCTACCAGCAAGGATCTCACTCAGATTCGACAGAGAAATTAAAACCTTTAAAGACAAGCAAAAGCTAAGAGAATTCAGCACCACAAAACCAGCTTTATGACAAATGCTAAAGGAAGTTCTCTAAGCAGGAAACACAAGAGAAGAAAAAGACCTACAATGACAAACCCAAAACAAGTAAGAAAATAGTAATAGGAACATACATATCGATAATTACCGTAAATGTAAATGGGTTAAATGCTCCCACCAAAAGGCACAGACTGGCTGAATGGATGCAAAAACAAGAGCTGTATATATGCTGTCCACAAGAGACCCACTTCAGACTTAGGGACACATACAGACTAAAGTGAGGGGATGGAAAAACACATTCCATGCAAATGGAAATCAAAAGAAAGCTGGAGTAGCAATTCTCATATCAGACAAAATAGACTTTAAAATAAAGGCTATTACAAGAGACAAAGAAGGACACTACATAATGACCAAGGGATCAATCCAAGAAGAAGATATAACAATTGTAAATATTTATGCACCCAACATAGGAGCACCTCAATACATAAGGCAAATACTAACAACCATAAAAGGGGAAATTGACAGTAACACAATGAGAGTAGGGGACTTTAACACACCACTTTCACCAATGAACAGATCATCCAAAATGAAAATAAATAAGGCAACACGAACTTTAAATGATACATTAAACACAATGGACTTCATTGATATTTATAGGACATTCCATCCAAAAACAACAGAATACACTTTCGTCCCAAGTGCTCATGGAACACTCTGCAGGATAGATCATATCTTGGGTTACAAATCAAGCCTTGGTAAATTTAAGAAAACTGAAATCATTTCAAGTATCTTTTCCAACCACAATGCTAGGAGACTAGATATCAATTACAGGAAAAAAGTGTAAAAAAATACAAACACAAGGAGGCTTAAACAATACACTACTTAATAACCAAGAGATCAGTGAAGAAATCAAAGAGGAAATCAAAAATACACAGAAACAAATGACAATGAAAACACAACAACACAAAACCTATGGGATGCAGCAAAATCAGTTCTAAGAGGGAAGTTTATAGCAATACAGTCCTACCTCAAAAAACAAGAAAAATCTCAAAAAACAGCCTAACCTTACACCTAAAGCAATTAGAGAAAGAAGAACAAAAAACCCCCAAAGTTAGCAGAAGGAAAGAAATCATAAGGATCAGATCAGAGATAAATGAAAAGGAAATGAAGGAAACGATAGCAAAGGTCAATAAAACTAAAAGCTGGTTCTTTGAGAAGATAAACAAAATTGATAAAACATTAGCCAGACTCATCAAAAAAAAAAAAAGAAGACTCAAATCAACAGAATTAGAAATAAAAAAGGAGATGTAACAACTGACACTGCAGTAATACAAACGATCATGAAAGATTACTACAAGCAACTATATACCACTAAAATGGACAACCTGGAAGAAATGGACAAATTCGTAGAAAAGCACAACCTCCCGAGACTGAACCAGGAAGAAACAGAAAATATAAACAGACCAATCACAAGCACTGAAATTGAAACTGTGATTAAAAATCTTCCAACAAACAAAAGCCCAGGACCAGATGGCTTCACAGGTGAATTCTATCAAACATTTAGAGAAGAGCTAACATGTATCCTTCTCAAACTCTTCCAAAATACAGCAGAGGGAGGAATACTCCCAAATTCATCCTGCAAGGCCACCATCACCCTGATACCAAAACCAGACAAAGATGACACACAAAAGAAAACTACAGGCCAATATCACTGATGAACATAGATGGGGAAATCCTCAATAAAATACTAGCAAACAGAGTCTAACAGCACATTAAAAGGATCATACACCATGATCAAGTGGGGTTTATCCCAGGAATGCAAGGATTCTTCAATATACGCAAATCAATCAATGTGATACACCATATTAACAAATTTAAAGATAAAAACCATATGATCATCTCAATAGATGCAGAAAGTTTTGGACAAAATTCAACACCTATTAATGATAAAAACCCACCAGAAAGTAGGTATACAGGGAAGTTACCCTAACAATGAAGGCCACATATGACAAACCCACAGCCAACATCATTGTCAATGGCGAGAAAACGAAACCATTTCCACTAAGGACAGGAACAAGTCAAGGTTGCCCGCTCTCACCACTATTATTCAACATAGTTTTGGAAGTTTTAGCCAAAGCAATCAGAGAAGAAAAAGAAATAAAAGGAATCCAAATCGTAAAAGAAAAGTAAGATTGTCACTGTTTGCAGATGACATGATACTATAAATAGAAAATCCTAAAGAGGCTACTCGAAAACTACTAGACCTAATCAATGAATTGTGTAAAGTAGCAGGATACAAAATTAATGCACAGAAATCTCTTGCATTCTTATACACTAATGATGAAAAATCGGAAAGGGAACTTAAGGAAACGCTCCCATTTACCACTGCAACCAAAAGAATAAAATACCTAGGAATAAACCTACCTAAGGACACAAAAGACCTGTATGCAGAAAACTATAAGACATTGATGGAAGAAATTAAAGATGATACAAACAGATGGAGAGATATACCATGTTCTTAGATCAGAAGAATCAACATTGTGAAAATGACTATACTACCCAAAGCAATCTACAGATTCAATGAAATCCCTATCAAACTATCAATGGCATTTTTCACAGAACTAGAGCAAAAAATTTCACAATTTGTATGGAAACGCAAAAGACCCCAAATAGCCAAAGCAATCGTGATAAAGTAAAACGGAGCTGGAGGAATCAGGATCCGTGACTTCAGACTATACTACAAAGCTACAGTAATCAAGATAGTATGGTACTGGCACAAAAGCAGAAATATAGATCAATGGAACAGGATAGAAAGCCCAGAGATAAACCCACACATATATGGTCAACTTATCTCTGATAAAGGAGGTAAGAATATACCATGGAGAAAAGACAACCTCTTCAGTAAGTGGTGCAGGGAAAACTGGATGGCTACATGTAAAAGAATGAAATTAGAACACTCCCTAACACCATACACAAAAATAAACTCAAAATGGATTAAAGACCTAAATATAAGGTCAGACACTATAAAATTCTTAGAGGAGAAAATAGGCAGAACACTCTGTGACATCAATCACAGCAAGATCCTTTTGA
>NW_020172000.1:1520563-1533877 GCF_003031525.2 Neophocaena asiaeorientalis asiaeorientalis
TCCCACTACTGGGCATATACCCTGAGAAAACCATAATTCAAAAAGAGTCATGTACCACAATGTTCATTGCAGCACTATTTACAATAGCCAGGACATGGAAGCAAACTATGTGTCCATCGACAGATGAATGTATAAAGAAGATGTGGCACATATATACAATGGGATATTACTCAGCCTTAAAAGGAAACAAAACTGAGTTATTTGTAGTCAGGTGGATGGACCTAGAATCTGTCATACAGAGCGAAGTCAGTCAGAAAGAGAAAAACAAATACCGTATGCTAACACACATGAGGAATCTAAAAAAAAATGGTTCTAAGAACCTAGGGGCAGCACAGGAATAAAGACGCAGATGTAGAGAATGGACTTGAGGACACAGGGAGGGGGAAGGGTAAGCTTGGACGAAGTGAGAGAGTGGCATGGACATATATACACTACCAAATGTAAAATAGATAGCTAGTGGGAAGCAGCCGCATAGCACAGGGAGATCAGCTCGGTGCTTTGTGACCACCTAGAGGGGTGGGATAGGGAGGGTGGGAGGGAGACATAAGAGGGGGGTATATGAGGATATATGTATATGTATAGCTGATTCAGTTTGTTATACAGCAGAAAGTAACTCAACATTGTAAAGCAATTATACTCCAATAAAGATGTTAAAAAAACTTTGTAAATCAACTATGTTTCAATATAAAATTAATTTGAAAAGTAAAGCCTCCCCTTACTCTCAAAAATGTCCTATTTTGTATGATAATATATATGGTCATCCTAAACACAGGTGGTCTGCCTGGGTCATTTGCTAGGAAACTGGATGTCAGTATCTTTAGGTTTTTTTCTCTTTGGCTAGTCAAATTTCCCGGGTAATACTCTTTCATTTTCCTACCTAGAGGTAAAGGTCTGACTGCCAACATTTGAGAAACTGCCAAATAAAATGTTAATAAAATTAAAAACAGGAGTCTCGTACAAATCTAGGGTCAAGCAGATTCAAAGAACATTTTGAGGAACTAGACATTACTTATAGTCATATAAGAAGCAATTTTAGAATAAGACTGCTAGATTAGATACACAACTGATTAATATCGAACAAGGCAATAAAAACTATAATTTTGAAGTTATATTTTCTTCTGGACAAAAATTATTTGTGTTTCTACTGGGTAAGATCTGCAAGTTAACACAAAACTCCACAGAGTCAGAGCCCTTAATATAAATAGCAAAGTCAAATATATGTATATTTCCCTAGATAATTAAATCATCATTGGGTGGGCTTATTAAACAATGTTCCCATGACATCAAAAGAACATGCTATACTCTTTTATTCTTCTTTCCAACTTTTGGATAATTTTTTTGAACCGACCTAGAGGGAGGAAAAGCCCAGGGTTTCAGCATTCAGGATTCATTTCACATAATCCCATGTTACTTATGATATTCGAGCTGTCAGCTGTTCACGGTATCACCCAGTCCAGAGACCCAATGTCTTACCATCTCTAGAGAATAAATCTCTAGTTTCTGCTGAGGTAGAGGCGGGGCAGTGACCTAGAAGTTTCGAGGCGAGGGAACAGATCTAGGGTTCTACTTCTTTAACAGCTTTCCATCAATCTTCCTTTAATAGCTTCTACTTTATGGCCAGTTCCAGAGCTACAGGGTGCCTCCAACTGTTATCATTTTGATGACTCTGCAGGGTAAACCAGGTGGACTCTAAGCTTTCCCCACTGCCAGTCTAGAATTTATCTTTCTTAGATTTGCTAATTCAGTTAACCTTGATCTATCTGTTTTCCATCTTCCAAAATATTATTGTTATCTTCCTTGTATTTCTCTCTATCCCAGTGGGCTTTACACCTGTAAAAGGTAATTCTTTTATTGTAGTTTAGAGGCATTTCAGGAGGTCTGATGAACCTTCCAATGTCAGTATCTTTGGGCCTTTCTTCCTAAGCTGCTGAGATTTCCCAGAAAATATGATTCCAATCTGCTGTCTGCAGAGTAAAGCTCTGGCTGCTAACATTCTAAGAGTTGAGTAGAGGGAAAAGGCAGGTGGCTTCTGACTTTAGTATGCATAGATTCACTCATTTCCCCTGGTTTTAACACAGTACCCTTGCCCTTGTCTGAATTACACCAGAAGTTTTCACTGGACCCAAGAAATGGGGAAAACTTTTGGAGTGAAGTTAAATGCATGTGTTCAATCCACCACCAGCGAAGTCTGATCATTTATTTCCTTTTTATTAAAATCTATAGCGATGGCTATAAATAAGAAAATTTAGGTACTCCAATCATTGACGTAGGACAAAACCAAGTGTGCGTTTTGTGAACTGAACATTTTATTCACTTCCCCACCACAAAATATGCAAAACTAACGCTGTGTTAAGTATATATACAAACAACAGTACAGTTCCTAGCACTCAATGTGTCAATTATGTTACTGTAATCTGAGGGGGGATGGTGAGGGAGGAAGGGATAAATTGGGAGATCGGGATTGACATATACACACTACTATATAAAATAGACAACTAATACGGACCTACTGTATAGCACAGGGAACTCTACTCAATACTCTGTAATGATCTATATGGGAAAAGAATCTAAAAAAGCATTGATATACCTATATGTATAATTGATTCATTTTGCTGTACAGCAGAAAGTAACACAACATTGTAAATCAAGTATATGCCAATAAAACAATTTTTAAAATGTTACTATTATCTGAAAATAACTAGTTTAATAGGCAAATTTTAATGAACCGATGAGCTGTATCAGCAGCCCCATATCCTGTGCATTAAGACATCCATCTATTTTCCTTTGCTTTTCAATGGACTTTTTTTTTTTTTTTTTTTCAAGAACCCGCGTCCCCTGCATCGGCAGGCGGACTCTCAACCGCTGCGCCACCAGGGAAGCCCTCAATGTACATTTTAAATGGATTTAATAAACCATATGATTCTTAATTCAGTCTATGAGCCTTTCTGCCCATGACCTCTAGGATACCTTGCCTGGTAGCATACTCGGAGATGACCATTGAATCAAGGGAATTTCCCACTCTGAAAGGTTCTGAGGTCAAATTAATGTTTAAGTGTTGGATAAGACAAAGTTAAACAGATTTAATTATTATAAAATTATTTAGAGCTTTTAATAGACTAGTGTGGAGTATGGCTCTCTAAGAAGGAGATATAGTATGCTCTATTTCCCAAACTTTTTGACAATGCAAACCTTGTTGTTTTTTTTTTATTCTCCCAGAAGCATCTCATGAGACTAACGTTCCACAGACCACACTTCGGAAAAGGCTTCATTAAAAAAAAAGGGTCCTGCCATCTTGGTGCCTTTTCAACATCAATCTCTTGTTCATGTTTCTTTTCACTTCTGCCCCTGAGCAAAATGATTGGATTTACTGACACATTTTAGCAAAGAATATGGTCGAGGCTGTCAAAAGGTTGACTGCTTTGAATAAATGTCCTCTTCCTTTAAATCAAAAGCCAAATGTAGGGGAAAGAAAATCCATAAAGACTAATGAATGAAGACCTCAGAGACCTTCTGAAAGACGACCTGAAAAGGCAAAAATGCCTTGTGAGTTAGGCTCAGAAATGAACTACTCAGGCTCCCAAAAGCTCCCCAGAGGGAATAACTGCCAAATGAACTGAGTGCTTACTCTTTTTTTTTTTTTCAAACATTGATCATTTCATTTCTCCTTCCAATAATCATGTGAGATTGGTCCTAGCGTTCTCCTAATTTACCAATGTTACCAATACACAGAAAACTTAATTTACACAAAGTCACACGGTTAGCAAATTTCAGAGCCTCCATTTGAACCCGTTTGTATGCCTCCATGGGTGGTGCTTTTAAACACCATATTCAATTCTCTCATTGAAGAAGCTATTAAAAGAGTATCATGACAATTCCAGGGGAAGGGCCACAATTAACTTTAGGGTTAGTCCAAGGCTGGTCTAACTGGCATACTCCCATCTTTAGCCACAACACATCCTCCCCCGGAGGGAGACCCAGAACTTTATTCAGCTCTGTGTCTGGTTCCCACATATGAATTTGTACTTGGGTTTGAATCATGGCTCTGCTATTTATCAGCTATATGATTTTCATAAATTCCTTAATTTCTCTATGCCTCAGTTTTCTCATCTATGAAATGGGGATAATAACAGGATCTTTCTCACAAGACTGTTGTCAGGATTAAATGAGTTAACGTATGTCAGGCACTTAGAACAGTGTCCTGCTCGTGATACATGCTCTATTAGTTTTAGCTATGATTATTATCCCACTATCAGGGCTATCATTATTTGATTATGGGAAACATATGGAGCTAAAGAAATAAATCTCAAAAAGTAGAATTTCAGATTGCAAGCACTCTAAAGGAAAGCAGAAAAACAGGAATTACTCTGTAATTAAAGACCATGTGGAAAGGGAGACCCTAACCAAGTACTGTCAAGTGGTTAGTACTCTAGGATCTTTCCTTTCTGCTGCTGCCCTGCTTCTTGAGTCCTACTCTGTAGCTGTGGATGTGACTTAACGAGATTTTTTGCCACCCGCCTCAGCTCTTTTGTGTTCTTAACCTTGCTTCCTGTTTGATTCTTAATACTTTATTCATTTGGTATAACTGACCTTTCTCAGTTAGGAGGGTGGCTCTTCGTTCTACAGCTACTCTTCATTAGCTTTTTGCCCTTTAAAGTAGAAGTTTGCACTATTGCTATTTTAAAATAGGCCCAAGTTTTCTAATTAAGCAGCACAAATCTCCTGAAGTGTTTTACAGCATGGTCTCAGAACAGACTGCTTGCTTCTAAAGGGGACACGTCTTTCTACAGAAAACAGCAAGACATCCTCCAGTGAAAGTCCCCTCCAGCCTTGCAAATTCAACGATTCTCACATCAAATTTACCTTCCTGCCAGATGAGTCCCCTTCCCTTCTCACTGGCCCCTGGCATACCACATCTGAACTGCTCCTGAGAACAGCAAGCCTTACTACTATGGAGCAGTGGTTAAGAGGCTTACAGGGCTTTAGAGTCAGACAGACCTGGATTTGAGTTATTTACTAGTGGTGTGACCTTTGACCCGTTACTAACTAGAACTCATCCGAGCCTCAATTTCCTCTTCTATGAAATGGAGATAATAATATCTCCCTCCTCGTAAGGCATCTGAGGATTAAAGGAGATGAAGCATGAAAAACCTTCAGCATATAGAGCCTGGCACATAATAGTAGCTAACACTTATTGAGGTTTGCTATGTGCCAGGCAGTGTTCTAGCGCTTTTTACATGTATTTACTTATTTAATCCTCATAATTCTATGGCATAGAAGATGTGGCACATATATACAATGGAATATTACTCAGCCATCATTATTATACTCATTTTGCGGATGAGAAGATTCAGACGTAGAAAGCTTAAGTTATTTGCACAAGGTCACAAAGCAGAACTGGTGTTCAAGTCAAGGCAGCTTAGCTCCAGAAGCCATGCCCTTATCTTAACCACCCCACTCCTCCACCTTCCATGCTGTCTGCACTCAGAAGTCTCAACACCACTTTCAACAAATGATGGCACTTAGTGAATGCTGAAGGCCATGTGCCAGAGACTCTGTACTGAAAGCTTTGAATGCACGATGTTAATGAATCCTAAACCTTTTGAGATATGAATGCCTGTTTCCATTCTAGAGATGAAGAAACTGAGGCTCAGAGAGGTAAAGAAACTTACTTAAAGTGACCAAGCTAGGAAGTGACAGTCAGATTCCAACCCTAGATCTGTGTGGCTTTAAAAACCCTGTGCTCCTAGGCACTACTATTCACCTTCCTGAAAGCTCATTCCTCATATGATAGGGGGAAAAGAGTGTTCCCATTTTTAAGGTTATTGTGTAGTTTGTTATAACCAGATGGTGATTGTCCATAGATCTTGAAACTGGTTTTGTTAAATGGAATGGTTCTTTTGTCATGAGATCTCACCTGGGTACAGAAATGCCAGGGTGGCACACTTAGGTCCGGGAGAGCATCACACCTAATGCCTTCAACTGTGAATATTAATTTTAGGCTCTAAATGGCCACATGGATCCTGGAAGACAAAAGTCTGGGAAACAGTCCTTAATACCTTATTCTTACTTAGCTGTTTCAGCTTAAAGTACACTCTTTTCAAAGACTCTATGGTGTGTGAAATAGACATGCTATACTGTTAAGTGACCAAAGAAGAAATTAGAAGCAATCATGCCATTCTTCTACTCAAAAGCCCTATAGAATTCAAATCAATACTTTCAGATTGACGTTCAAGAGACTTCACCTTAACAGCCTGACTTATCTCCTCAACATGAAACCTAGATTCCAATCAAACCTTACTATTTACTGCTACTGAGTGCACCTTTGCAACTCTGGCCTCTGGATCTGTGCCTATTGCTTTCCCCCTCCTCCGTGGTCATTCATCCAGGCCCAGCTTAACATCCGTGTCCCAGATGAACCCCAACTCACAACGACCCCTTTGCTTCTAAATTTACAGCTTGGAGTTAATTTCCCTACAGAAAATAATGTTAGACATGATCATTCATTCAGGGCTAGCGTACCAAACAAACTATTTAACTCACAAATTGTGAATTTCTTGACTTCTTTCAAGAACATGTCTGCATAATCATGATTTTTAAATTGTTTAATGATTGAAAATCTTGCCCCCCAAACAGTATCATAAACTCTTCATGGGCAGGAAACATGTATGTCTCCAATTCTTTTTTTTTTTTCTTTTCTTAAGTGTTTATAGCTTCAACCTCAGTTCTAGGTACACAAGAGGTTTTTATTAAATGCTTAATGAATAAATGAATGGAACAAAGTATTGCTATGTGCAAACATCTAAAAGGCACAGTCAAAAGCAATTAATCATATGGATGAGTAGTCTCAGAACAAACGAAGTAAATTAAGCAGTTGGCTGGGGGCAATTTGGTCTATACCAATTCCTGCCAAACCTTCAAAATGTTCAAACTTTCAAGGATTTATTTTCTGATCTTGCTCCTTTCAAAAGATTGATCTCAAAACAGCTCAGGCTTCTGACAATTTTTTAGTCATTGCTAATCTCACACTCTCTCCTATACGTGAATCACTCAATTCTTCCACCTTATCCTTTTGTCTCTGAAAGCCCTGCTTGTTCTCCTTAATCTCATCAGAGTATCAAGTTAGCTCCCATTGTGCTGTTCTCATCTCTTTTCTGCAAACCCTAACTGATGTGGACTACTGTTGTTCCATTCTGGTTTTTGCTCTCTCTTGGACCAAATATTTCACAGCAGTTCCACAGCTTAGAGTGGGTGCCTCACTGATTCTTGATTCTACTTCTTTACCCCTGAGGAACTATGATCGCTGATAGACACAGCTGGCCTATGCATTGGTTACCTCTGTGTTACTGAAGGGCCTTTTATAAAAAGCTCACTGCCCTTCAAATGCTCCTTCTTTACAGCCTGGGATGCAGAAAGGAAGTGGCATTTCGCGTTACTCACTTCTCTAAATTAAGCCTCGAGAGAGCCCCATTCTCTTCAGGTATACCCTACTTCCTCCAAGCAGGCACCAAACATCATCACGCCACCTCCTAACTGCCAATCCATTTTCTCTTCAATGAATGGCACAGGCCTGCCTGCTAGCTGTCCAGATGAGGACTTAGCCCTCGAAAGGCAGAAAAAAGAATGAAATTATAGGCTAATTCAGTTATAGCAACTGAAACCGTTGCCCAAACTCTATAACCTCTCTTCTTCCCATCAAAATTTACCTGTTCTATGTCTCTCTCCCTAGGAGTCCTGCTGGATAATGTTGCTGTCATAAAAATTAATCTGTGCAAAAGCACTAATGGCTAATATCTCTTAAAGTACTCCACTCCTGCTTATATCTATCAAAACAGTCATTTGTTTTCAACAGAATTGAAAGACCGAACTCCAGATACGTAACTACATTTTTAAACTAGAAAATGTTTTGTGGTTTTGCAATATTGTAGAAAGAACTTTAATTCATCATTGGTAATTTTTAAAAAATCATCCAAATCAGTCATGGCACCTCAAGAGGTTCCAATGTGCCTAGCCAACAGGTTGATTCTTTCACTTTCCAACTGGTAGATGTGATCCCAATGGATGTGATTAAACTTTCTCACCTAAAGGTGGACTTTCCCAACAGAGTTCTTCCAGAGTATCAGAAAAAGTGGACTTGATTAGAGCAAAAGAGGGAAGGGAGTGGGTCCTCTCTAAGGATACTGCCAAGAATTTGACTTGAATGATATTATAAATGATCTCGCCTAGCATTCTAATTATGCTTCTTCATAATTAATCTTGCTCACGCCACAAAACCATGCACGATTATGTTTTTCCCTGGAGGAACAACATGCTTCAAGACTACTGCAATATGCAGCTAGAAGTGAACTGGACAATCAGAGGAAGAGAAGAGTGAGCTCCAGAGTTCAACTGACGGTAAATGATGCTTAGACGATTGGTTCAATGCACTTGTTTTTTCTTTTTTTTTTTTAACGTCTTTATTGAAGTATAATTGCTTTACAATGGTGTGTTCGTTTCTGATTTATAACAAAGTGAGTCAGCTGTACATCATATACATATATCCCCATATCTCCTCTCTCTTGTGTCTCCCTCCCACCCTCCCTATCCCACCCCTCTAGGTGGTCACAAAGCCCAGGGGCAGGACAGGAATAAAGACGCAGATGTAGAGAATGGACTTGAGCGCACTTGGTTTGAAAACAAATTGTCTTGCAGCTTGGGATTAAAGTAAGGCAACTAAGTGAAAAAAAATCACAGGAGCAAATTCTATGTCTATATCTGGGAGACAGGCTTTCAAGGCAAAGACACCTGAGGTCAAGCCCAGACTCTATCAAGTGTGTGACCCTAAAATTTTTATTTAACTTGGTTGAACCTCGGTTTTTTCAAGTGAAAAACAGGCATTAATGGTATCTACCTCACAGAATTATTAAGTATTACTGAGTATTAAATTGTACAATGGATATAACAAGTCTGGTACATATGGGAAGTACTTAATAAGGACTAATCCCCCTCTTCTTTTTCCCTGATGTGAAGTGTCTGTTTCAGCAAAAGTCTTAGAAACTTGGGCTATTAGAGCAAGGGGAAATTGAGAGTTCATCTTATTCAATTACCTCATTTTTGCAGACGAGAAAACAAAAGTTCAGAATATTTGAGTATGCCATAGTGGGTTGTATTATAAAATAGGAATGGGGCTACGAATTCCCACCTCAATATACTGAAGAAGTCTATAATTCCCTCTGCATTAACCATTCCTGTCCAGATCAGGAACATGGAAAGGAGGTATTCTTCTCCAATCTTTTCTTAGATTTTCTACTTAAACCAGGTTTATAGTTTAAATGGATAATTACCCATCTGCAGCTCACAAATTCCATAGCTATTTGCTAAGTGAATTTCCTAAACAGCTCTTAGAATTACTTAGGACAGGATTAGACTCAAGTGCATACAGTGAGGTCTCAGGATTCCAGAGACAGGAAATATCATGGAAATGGAACTGACAGAACCTGAAACTGCCTTCAAGTGGCAGAAGGTAGTGGGAGGAAGATGTCTGAGGTTTGGAGCTTAAATGACTGGGAAAATGATGATGCTAACAGACATTTGGAAGTCGAGAACAGGAGTGGATTCACAGTGGAGATAGAGAAGATGAGTTCATTTTTGGACGTGTTGTGTTTGAGGTGCCAGTGGAACATTTAGGCAGTGATGCCTGGGAGGCAGAGTTACAGCTAGTCTTTTTGGAGCTTTTGTGTGAGTATTTAACAAGGCGATCTCTCCAGGTAGACAGTCCTGAGCACAAGACTTGGTCAGTGGACAGTTAGCACCTTCATGTGAACAAAAAGCACCCCTTTACTCAGTCTAATGCAGCCTGGTACAGGACTTGGTGAGCAGAGCACCAAGCTAGATTAAGGTCCCCACTTCCTCCAGAACCATTTGCAGTTCCTCTGCCAGTAGCCAACTGAAGATGTGAGTCTGAAGTTCAGGGGACATATCTGGACTGGATAGAGAGATCTGGGAGTCATGACCTTATAGGTGAGAGCTGACTCTCTGCTCAAAGAGAGTATATATAAAGACAAAGAAGAATGGCCTTACAGCCTTGGGTGTTTGAGGGTTTCAGGAGGTTGTTTATCATTCACTAATTGGTTTGGTTCTTTCCTTCATTGACAGAACAAGTCATATGTATACATGGGGGAAAATCCTTCCAGGCAGAAGTAACAACAAGGAAAAAGACCCATAAGCAGGAATATGACTGACATGTTCTAGAAAGAGCCAGGAGACTTGTGTGGCTAGAGCAAAGTAAACAAAAGGGGAGAATGGTTGGAGATGAGATCAGAGTAGGTAAAGGATGGGGATCACTGCCATGTTAGATAGGACCTTACAGGCCATTATAAAAGCTTTGCTTCTCCCCTAAGTGAAATGGGAGCCATTGGAGGGTGTTGAATGGAGGAGTGATATGACTTGACTTAGGTTTCAAAAGGTTCACTCATACTTCTGTGTGGAAAATAAAATGTAGGGGTATAGGGCAGAAGCAGGGAGTCTAGTTAGACGAGGCTTCTGTAATGATCCAGGCTTGAAATCATATTGCCTGGACCAGGATGGCAATGGAAATGGTGAGAAGTGGTTAAATTCTGTATATATTCTGAAGGTAATGCTAACACGGTTTCCTTAAATATTGCATGTAGAGGGAGAACAAAAGAGAGAGAGGAGATTCGAGGATGGAGTTGACATTTACTGAGATGGGAAAGGCTATGGAAGAAACAGGTTTGGAGGTGAAGAAAAGGAATTCTGTTTTTGGAAGTATGAGTCTTCAAGTTAGAGAAGAGGTCTGGGCTGGGGATATCAAATTGGGGGTCATAATTTTATACTTAGTATTTAAAGCCATGAATCTGGATGAGATCACCAAGGGAATGAGTAGAGACAGAAAAGAGGTGTGAGATGTAACCCTGTGGATCACAGAGATTAGAGGAAACAGAGGAAGAGGAATCAGTGAAGGAGACAGAGAAGGAGCAGCCAGTGAGGTAAGAGGATAACCAGAAGAGCTCCAAGTCCTGGAAGTCAAGTAAAGAAAGTATTCCAAGGAACTAGAGAAAGAAGAACAAACAAAACCCAAAGTTAGTAGAAGGAAAGAAATCATAAAGACCAGAGCAGAAATAAATGAAATAGAGACAAAAGAAAAAGAGAAAAGATCAATGAAACTAAAAGCTAGTTCTTTGAAAAGATAAACAAAATTGATAAACCTTTAGCCAGACTCATCAAGAAAAAAAAAGGAGAGGGCCCAAATCAATAAAACAGAAATGAAAAATGAGAAGTTATAACCAACACCACAGAAATACAAAGGATCATAAGAGACTACTACGAGCAACTATATGCCAATAAATTGGACAACCTAGAAGAAACAGACAACTTCTTAAAAAGGACAATCTACCTAGATTGAACCAGGAATAAATATAAAATATGAACAGACCAATTACCAGTATTGAAATTGAATCAGTAATTTTAAAACTCCCAACAAACAAAAGTCCAGGACCAGATGGCTTCACAGGTAAATTCTACCGAACAATTAGAGAAGAGTTAACACCTATCCTTCTGAAACTATTCCAAAAAAATTGCAGAGGAAGGAACACTTCTGAACTCATGCTATGAGGCCACCATCATCCTGATACCCAAACCAGACAAAAATATCACAGAAAAAGAAAATTACAGGCCAATATCACTGATGAACACAGATGCAAAAATCCTCAACAAAATGTTAGCAAACCGAATCAAACAACACATTAAAAGGATCATACTCCATGATCAAGTGGGATTTATCCTTGGGATGCAAGAATTTTTCAATATCTACAAATCAATCATCGTGATACACCACATTAATAAATTGAAGAATAAAAACCATATGACCATCTCAATAGATGCAGAAAAGGCTTTTGACAAAATTCAACATCGATTTATGATAAAAACCTCTCCAGGGAGTGGGCACAGAGGGAACCTACCTCAACATAAATAAAGGCCATATATGACAAACCCACAGTTAACATCATATTCAACAGTGAAAAGCTGAAAGCATTTTCTCTGAGATCAGTAACAAGACAAAGATGCCCACTCTTGTTATTTTTATTCAACACAGTATTGGAAGTCCTAGCCACAGCAGTCAGACAAGAAAAAGAAATAAAAGGAATACAAAGGAAGGAAGAAGTAAAACTGTCACTCCTTGCGGATAACATGATACCATATATAGAAAATCCTAAAGACACCAACAGAAAACTACTAGAAATCATCAATGAATTCAGTAAAGTTGCAGGATACAAAATTAATATACAGAAATCTCTTGCATTTCTGTACATTAACAATGAACTATCAGAAACAGAAATTAAGGAAACAATCCCATTTACTATCACATCAAAAAGAATAAAATATCTAGGAATAAACCTACCTAAGGAGGTAAAAGACCTGTACTCTGAAAACTGTAATATACTGATGAAGTAAATTGATTAACCAAATAGCTAATAGCCAGAAAAATCTTGAGAAAGAAGAACAGAGCTGGAGGAATCAGGCTCCCTGACTTCAGACTATGCTATAAAGCTACAGTCATCAAAATAGTATGGTACTGGCACAAAACAGAAATATAGATCAATGGAACAGGATAGAGAGCCCCGAAATAAACCCATGCACATATGGCCAATTAATCTATTATACGACAAAGGAGGCAAGAGTATACAATGGAGAAAAGACCATCTCTTCAATAAGTGGTGCTGGGAAAACTGGATAGCTACATGTGAAAGAATGATATTAGAATATTCTCTAACACCATATACAAAAATAAACTCACAGTGGATTAAAGACCTAAATGTAAGACCAGAAACCATAAAACTCCTAGAGGAAAACATAGGCAGAACATTCTTTGACATAAGCTGTAGCAATATTTTCTTAGATCAGTCTCCCAAGTCAAAATAAATAAAAGCAAAAATAAACAAATGGGACCAAATTAAACTTAAAAGTTTTTGCACAGCAAAGGAAACCATTGACAAAACAAAAAGACAACCTACTGAATGGGAGAAAATATTTGCAAATGATATGACTGATAAGGGGTTAATATCCAAAATATATAAACAGCTCATACAACTCAACATCAAAAAAGAAAAAACCTGATTAAAACTAGATAGCTAGGGCTTCCCTGGTGGTGCAGTGGTTGAGAGTCCGCCTGCCGATGCAGGGGACATGGGTTCGTGCCCCGGTCCAGGAAGATCCCACATGCCGCGGAGCGGCTGGGCCCGTGAGCCATGGCCACTGAGCCTGCGCGTCCGGAGCCTGTGCTCCGCAATGGGAGAGGCCACAGCAGTGAGAGGTCCGCGT
>NW_020172000.1:1533888-1555527 GCF_003031525.2 Neophocaena asiaeorientalis asiaeorientalis
GGGAAGCAGCCACACAGCACAGGGAGATCAGCTCGGTATTTTGTGACCACCTGGAGAGGTGGGATAGGGAGTGTGGGAGGGAGACACAAGAGGGAGGAGATATGGGGATATATGTATATGTACAGCTGATTCACTTTGTTATAAAGCAGAAACTAACACACAATTGTAAAGCAATTATACTCCAATAAAGATGTTAAAAAAAAATTGGACAGAAGACCTGAATAGACATTTTTCCAAAGAGGAGTTCAGATGGCCAACAGGCACATGAAAAGATGCTCAATATTGCTAATCATTAAGGAAATGCAAATCAAAACCAAAGTGAGATATCACCTCACACCTATCAGAATGGCTATCATCAAAAAGAATACAAATAACAAATGCTGGCAAGGATGTGGAGAAAAGGGAACCCTAGTACACAGTTGATGGGAATGTAAATTGATGCAGCCACTATGGAAAACAGTATGGAGGTTTCTCAAAAGACTAAAAATAGAACTACCATATGACCTAGCAATTCCACTCCTGTGTATATATCCCCAAAAAACCAAAAACACTAATTCGAAAAGATCCACATAGCCCAATGTGCATAGCAGCATTATTTACAACTGCCAAGATAATTGAAGCAATCTAAGTGTCCATCAACAGATGAATGATAAAGAAGATGTGATACATAAATAAATACACACACACACACAAACAAACACACTGGAATACTACTCAGCCATAAAAAAGAATGAAATTTTGCCATTTGCAACAACATGGATGGACTTGGAGGGCGTTTTGTCAACTGAAATAAGTCAGAGAAAGACAAGTACTGTATGTTATCACTTACATGTGGACTCTAAAAAATACAACAAACTAGTGACTATAACAACAAAAAACAGACTCACAGATATAGAGAACAAAATAGTGATTACCAATGGGGAGAGGGAAGGGGGAGGGTCAAAATAGGAGTAGGGGAGTTAGAGGTACAAATTAATATGTATAAAATAAATAAGTTCCAAGCACAGGGAATACAGCCAATACTTTACAATAACTATAAATGGAGTATAACCTTTAAAAATTGGGAATCACTATCTTGTACACGGTAACATATACAATACTGTACATCAACTATACTTCAATTAAAAAATACTAAAGTTAAAAAATAAATATATCACCTATACTTCAACTTTTTTAAAAAGGAAAGCATTTCAGGAAGTATATTCATTGTATTAATTGCTGCTGATAGGTCTAGCAAGGTAAGGAATAGGAACTGTCATTTATCTAACAAACTAGAAGTCATTGGTGACTTTTACAAAGAACAATTTTGGTGGAGTGATGGAGGCAAAAGCCTGATTGGAGTGAGCTCAAAAGAGCATAGGGGACAATAAGGAGAGACAACTCTTTTGAGGAGTTTTGCTAAGAAGGTGAGCTGAAAAATGAGGCCATAGATATAGAGTCAGGTGGAGTCAACAGGAGGATTCTTTTTTTTTTTAAGATGCAAGCAGTAACAGTATGTCTATACAGAGGTAGGAATGAACCAGTAGAGAGTGAAAACCACTGATGCAGAAGATCAAGGGGAGAAATGCTAGAGCAATACCTTGAGTAACCTAGAGGAGTTGGGATGTAGTGTAGAAACGGGGTAGTTGGCCTTAGATAGGAGCAGAGATTGTTCTCCCACAGTAACAAGAGAGAAGAGAAACAATATGGGTATATTTGCAAGTAGGTGGGTAGATGTGGGAGTTCTCTTCTGACTGCTTCAGAAGGTCAGCTGCTGTGAGGGGGCTTGAGGGAGGGAGTGTTGGGATGTTGAACAAGAAAGAAAATTATAAAGAGTGAGAGAGTAAATGAACCATGGGAATGTATAAGAGTGGCAGTCAGCACCAAGGGCCCAGATGAGATCAGTGGTTGTGAATATGAAGTGAAATCAGTTAACACAAAGCTTCCTCTATATTCCATCCAGCTCTCTAGGCTTCACCCTTATTCCTTTCTCCTCAGCTTCACAAGAGAGGGGCCTGGTTCGTATCCTCAAATCCAAACCATCTCCCTTTCTGCTTCTTAGGTTATCTCTTCCGCATAGCTCAAGCTGAAAGAGAAGCAGTTTGAAGTGGGAAGTCAGATTGTGGACAGGGTGAATGTGCGGCACCTATAGGACATCCAAGTGGTTTCAGATCCAGAGCTTGGGTCAGAGCTCTTGACTGCAGGCACAGATTTGAGAAGTACCACTCAAGGCTGAGAGAACGGATGAGGTTATGCAGGGGAAGAAGGGAAGATAAAGGAAGGAGAGAGCGTTCACAATAGAGCTGTGGGGACTGACTACCCTGCAAGGAGAGGAAGGTTTCCTAGGGAAGTGAACAGAGGACAAGTGTCCTGCCTTTCACCTGACTGCCATTAGCCAGGCAGTGTTTGAAGAAACACAAGTAGAACTCCACCATATTTCATCTATTTTTCACTCTGCCGTGAGCTGGCTGCTGCCTCACTGCTTGACAAATTCTCCTGTCCCTGAGGATCTCAAAGGACAGAGTGTTCCACAGGCAGTACCAGCTTGCATCACGGATGCTGGGTAAAGAGGAGGAAAACCAATTAAAGCCCCCATATGTCCAGGTTTCAGAGGGTCCCTCCCTTTCTGTCTTCTTCGGAGTCAAGGTCTGGCCCTGGGAATCAACATCCCTTCACATCTGCACGCTTTTCACTTTGCAAAGAGCTTTCATGATTGTCATCCAAACTGTTCCTTAGAGAACCTCTGTGTAGTAGGCAGAACAAAACTTATGACCTTCGCTCCCCAGGTGAAAACCCTGAGGCCCAGGCAATCGGGGGGCTGGCACGGGGTCATCTGGCCAGTTGGTGGCAGAACTGCATCCGGGATGCAGGTGCCCCGTCCCCAGCAGGGCGCTGCCGAGAGGGCTGCTACCGGGTGGCTTGGGCTGCTGCTCTCGGTGCTCCGGAGAAGCCGGGAGCCGTGACTCCAAGACCTGCTTCGGCAATTGCTGAAAACTAGGACCTCTGGAGCTGAGCCCAGACTAAGCCGTGTGCCTACTGCTGAGCCGGTGCTTATGGGGGCCTTGAACAGGGGTCCAGCATAGCCCCTGCCCTCAAAAACATGACAACCTGAATGGAGAGACTAAGCTTAGACACCAAGTCCAAAGGCAATTCAAGGGCTTCACTCTTTTCCGCTAACCAGTCTGTTACCAGGGACATGACGCAGAGACACCTTCTGCGTTCACCTTTCTCCTGCCCCAGCCCTGTGGAATGATGGGTAGCAAGGGCAAAGGGTGAAGGATGGGGAATATGTGGGAAGAAACGAAAAACTAGAGTTTCCGTTGGGTGTCAGACACAGTGTGGAATATATATGTTATACATATGTCAGCTATATGATGTTTATTTTACACACACACACACACACACACACACACACACGCACAAACAATTTCCATGGATTAACCTTCTTAGCTAACTCTCATCCATGTAAAGAGCTTAAAACAGTGTCTGGCACTTATGAAACTTATGAAACACTGAATGAATGATAATGTCCCTTATCATCATCATTATTATCTTCAGGCATATTTCAAAGTTTGGGGACTTGTAGTATGTATAAAGCTATTTCCAGAGGAAGATAGGAAGGCCCTGAACATGAATCGGAGCTACCTCAATAACCCAGCTGAGACCCGGAGCTAACGAAATTGCTGAGCTTTGCTTGGTGATAATGCATCTCTCCACACACTAGCCTAAAAATCCCAAACTGTTAGGGTTGTTGAAATTCCAAATATTTAATAGTATTAGTGGTAGTTTTTATTTTTCCCCATGTTCTCTCCTGGGCACCATAGTTCCAGCCAGACACCTGACAGTCATAAATCTTACTCTGCCACCTCTCCTATCACTGTCTACAGATGCTTAAGCCTCTTGCTTCACTGAGAAAATCAAGGCCATCAAGGGAGACTTTCCTATGCAGTAACCAGCCCCACTGTTGCCTCCTTTTCTCTAGTCCCAAAGAGTGAGCTGTCACTCTTCCTGTTCAAGGCTAACTCATCTACTTGGGTCCTATTGCCACCTCTTCTCAGGGACACTGATTGTTTAAAGCATCCTCTCCCCCTCCTTATCCTCAACCTCACTTTCTCCTACTGATTCTTTTTCCACAGCATAGGAACGTGCTCAAGGCTCTCCTACCTTAAACAAAATTATAAACATTCTTAAACTTGCAATCCTTTTTAGCTGGCATCCTCTTATTCCTTTTCCTTCCCAGCTAAATTCTTTGGAACGATAGCCTACATTCACCATTTTAACTCTCTGATCTCTCATTAATACCTCTACTTACTGCAAATTGTCTTCCTCTCTCATAATTCCACTAAAACTGCTCTCCCCGAAGTCACCAATGATCTCCATAATTCCAAATTCAATGGATACTCTTCGGTCATTTTCTTAAATTGATCTCTGTGTTCCCTTTGACATTACTGACTATTCCCTGGAAAACTCCTCTCTTTCTTTGACTTCTTTGAAGTCATTCTCTCCCCATTCCTCTCCTTTTCTTGCCATTCACCCCTGGTCTCCTAGTCTGGAATCTCTTTCTCTGCTCAAACCTCAAATGTTGTTGCGCTCCAAGGTTTCTACTTTACCACTCCCTGGGTGATCACCTCTGTACCCAAGGCCTCAGACCCTGTGCTTCTCTCTACCACTGCATTTAGCCCCATCTTCCTATTCATCTGCAATCTTCTTGAGGGCAGAGCCCATGCCCTGTTCATTCTTGTATCCTCAGTGCTTTGCACAGTGCCTGATATGTTATGGACATTCCATTACTATCTGTTTCATAAATGAATTAAAACTAAGGCTTGACCTTAGTTATGCCTTATCAAATTGTGAGTCCCCCAGGATCAGCTGCCAGGGATACAACTTATACTTTAGATCAAGTGACCACTCGATATTCTGAATGAAGCTATATAAGCCCATTAGCCTGTTCATGCCCCAAAACAAAGTTCCTTACCTAAAAGTATCGACAGATATTCGTGGGGTCCTTTATGCTCCTGAGGCACAAATCTGCAAAAGCTTTCTGAGATTGTGCCTAGATTCTGTACAATGTAAGTGAGATAATGTGTACGTATAGTTGTACTGAGGCAAGAAGGACGAAGCTTAGATGAATGGGAAAGGAGAGGCCTTATATATAGATGCTCATTTCCTTCAGACTTGCAGGTGGTCATTTAGATGGATATATAAAGCTAGTAACACTGAAGTCAGGATATAAGAAGGATGGCGACTGTGTTAATTTGGCTATTAGTGTAGGAAGCTTGGCAATAAGGAAATTTGCCTTTAGAAGACCGAACTCTCCCTTTCAGAACCACTGTCAACACTCTGTAGTAACATTTCCCCAATATAATACCCCCTTCTCCAGACATTCAAGGCCTTCCTCTTATAAAAGTTAGCCAGCTAACACAAGTCTTTCCTTTTGAATTAATAGCACGTCACTGCAATCTTTTTCCCATGGACTTACTTCTCAATTGCAGAATAAAGGGCCAACGTAATCTGACAGAGAAGGATTCCAAAGGGTGGTGGGACCAGCTTGGAACCCCCCAAATCATAGAACATGTACCAGTCTTAAAAGCTATACTTGCTTCCAAGACCCAGATCCATTTCCTGTAAGGGACTCCTGTGAGCTGGTGCTGATATGCATGAACGGGTTAGATACTGCAGCCAACAGTCCTAGATAAATTGTTCCTCCTTCCAGCCAATTATGACTCTATCCTACCGTAAAAGCCCCAGAGCTTTCCATCCAGGTGGGTCAAAAGTTGAGATTTTATCTATCTCAAACTTCAAGAATTGGCCTCATCAGAGCCAAAAGCTCAGACCACTAGGAACAAGTGACAAGGTATTCCAAGGCAGAAAGCATCTGCCCAGCTCACCAAAATTCCTTTTATTATCATCTAATGCTAACCACACTAGAAAATGTTTCCCAACCATAGCTAGAGATTCCACACTATTATCTTGTTTCCCAACCATAGCTAGAGATTCCACACTATTATCTTCTCAGTAATCAGGGAAGTTTGGGGTGGGTATGGAGAAAATATACTATCTGGTATTTTATTAGGCACTCAGGACAGAAAGATAGAAACACAGAGAAGAGGGTTCCTGAAAATTGCTCTGATTGCTGGTGGTTAGAGAATTAGTCATTCTCATCACTAGCCACCACTTTTTCTTGACATGGAGATTGGAATTGCTTGCCCCAATTTCCAATGGGGATACCAAGGCATACAGAGTCTAGATACTATGGCAAGGAAGCAGATATCTGGGTAGCACTGTAGTGTATACCCCTGGTAGGTTCATTACATAACGTCAAGGAATAAATTCTCAAACAAATATTGAGTGGTTATCGTGTATCAGTCACTGTGCAAAGTGCTTTAACACATTATTTCCTTCAATCATTGTAACATCTCCAGGAAGTAGCAACTATTATTATCGTCACTAATTTACAAATGAAGAAACCATTAACTTTCATATCATTGGAAATTCTAATGGAATAAAAATCCCAGTTAGAACATATTAAAGAAAAACATAAAAGATTTCTATGAAGACCACTTTACTGCTGAGAGGAATAAAACAAAATTTGTGCAAATAGAAAGATACAGTGCTCTTGAATATAAAAACTCAATATTGTAAAAAAGCAATTCACATATTAGTCTAAAATTTAGTCTATTAACTTAAATGTGATCCAAATGAAAATACTAACAGGACTTTTTGGATTTAGACATAAAGGTATTAAGTTCATGTGGAAAAATAAACACGCAAGACTAGCCAGAAAAGTACTGAAAAAAATACTGTAAAACTCTGGTAATTACAACAATACAGGATTGGCTAATAAGAAAACAAACTGGTCAATGTAACAGAACAGAGTGCCCAGAAGAGCCCCTATACACATAGGAGTTTTATACTCTATGGACGGTATTCAAAATCTGTCAGCAAATGAGTTATTCAATAACTGATGTTACTGAACTGATAACTGATTGATAACTCACGTTATCGATTGTTATTAAACTGGCTCTCCCTAACCAAAAATACATTCCAGATAGTAGAAGATTTAAATATAAAAAATAAGATAATAAAAATACCAGATGGAAATATGGCAGAGTATTTATAAAATAATCTAATATTGAGGAAGGCCTTTCTAAACAACACACAAAACCTAGGAGTCATGCAGGAAAAGATTGATAGATTTGAATACAGAAAAATGTTAAACTTCTGACAGCACAAACTATCCTAAACATCAAAAGAAAAGTGAAACAATATTTACAACATAGGGCAAAGGCCTAATTCCATTTATATGTAAAGAATTCTAAGGGAATTCCCTGGAGGTCCAGTAGTTAGGACTCCACGCTTCCAGTGCAGGGGAACCGAACTGGTGGGGTACCGCAGATCTCACAGGCCGTGCAGCGAGGCCAAACACACAAAAAAAACAAAAAAAGAGTTCTGAGAAATCTGTCAGAAAACACAAACAACTCCATTAAAAATGGACAAACAACATGGACGTGCAGTTCCCAGAAATATTTAAAAGTGGCTTTTAAATATATGAATGCTTAACCTCACCCATAATTACATGCATAATATATTTTATTTTTCAGAGCAGTTTTCGGATCACAGCAAAATTGAATGGAAGCTACAGAAACTTCCCATATACCTCCTGTCCCCCGACACATACACAGCCTCCCCCATTATTGATTGCCATCCCCCACTGGAGTGGCACATTTGTTACAATCAATGAGACTACACTGAGCCGTCATAATCACTGAAAGTCCACAGTTTACATTAGGGTTCACTCTTCCTGTTGTATAATCTATGGGCTTGGAAAAATGTATAATGACGTGTATCCATCATTATGGTATCATAGAGTATTTTCACTGCCTTAAAAATCCTCTGTGCTCTGCCTGTTCGTACTCACTCCCGCCTCCTCAACCCCCGGTTAACCACTGATCTTTTCACTGTCTCCAAAGCTTGGCTTTTTTCATTATACAGAATGCCTTTGCATTAGACAGATGTATAATAACATGTACCCACCATTGTAATTAAATGCGTTTTTTAGTGAGAATATTTTAAACCATCAGAAGAGAAGATTATGAAGAGCTTTATGCTAATCAAATTAAATTTAGGGAAAATTCTCTTCAAACCAACCCATAGAGAAACAGACCGAACAAGCCCTACAATTATTGTTTAAAATTTGAACAGTTAAAAATCTATTCCTTCAACCAAATTTCAAAAAACAAACTTTCAAAGAACATATCATCTCTAATTTACATAAATGTTACAGAAAAAGTACTCAGTTCTCTAATGAGCCTAGTTTAGTTTTGACAGAAATATTTAGTTTGACATCAAAAGCAGAAAAGGAGAGAATGAAAATGAACAAGTATAAGCCAAACTGAATTATGAACATAGACACATAAACACTAAATAAAATATTACAAAATGAATCCATCTGTGTATTACATCATGATCAAGTGTGGTATATCTGAAAGAATGGTTTAGCATTCAAGAAAAGAAAGTATTTAATGTCTGTTAATGCTATAAGAGCAAACAGAAAACTAATTTGATGAAATGCAGGAAAAGCTTTCGATAAAAATCAACACCTTTTCAGCATAAAAACACTCAGAAAACTGAAAATAAAAATTAATTTCCTCAGAGTCAAAACTATGGTGATGAAAAGATCAGTGACTGCCAGTCGGGGATGGGGATGAAAAGGCAGAGCACAGAGGACTTTTAAGGCAGTGGAAATGCTCTGTATAATATTATAATGATGAATATATGCCACTACGCATTTGACCAAACCCATAAAATGTACAACACCAAGAGTGCATTCTAAGGTAAACTATGGACTTTGGGCGATTATGATGTGTCAGTGTAAGTCCATCCTTGGTAAAAACAGAAAAATGTACCATTCTGGTGAATGAGGTTGATAACGGGGGAGGCTATGCATGTGTGGGGTATATCTCTGTGTCTCCCTCTCAATTTTGCTGTAAATTTAAAACTGCTCTAAAAAAATAGTCTTTTAAAAAGTTAATTTGCTGAACTTGATAAAAGTTAACTACTGGAAAATGTATAACAACTATAATCGATGATACCTTTGAAATACTTATTTGCCTTAAAGTCAAGGATAAATAAAGAATGCCTACTACCACTGTTTTTATTCAATATTATATTGGGAGACCTGTCCAACACAACTACACAGGGAAAAAAAAATCTAGTATTTCAGTATAGAAAAGAAAAAATAAAACTGATGTTATTTAGAGATAATATGATTGCCTACACAGAAAACCCAAGAAAAAACTACAAGTTTTTAAAACTAAAATATTGCTGGATATACAATTAATGTACAAAGGTTGTGTTTTTATATATCAGCAACAAATAATTTAAAAGTAAAACAACAAATATAGACACTATTTACAACAGAAAAAGAAGGCTACAAGTATTAAACAATAAATCTGACAACAGAAGTATAAGACTTTTATGGAGAAAATTATAAAATATTATTAAAAGCATAAAAAATATATAAATAGATGGAGAACTGTCAGTGTTCATGTGCCATGTTCATGGATGGGAAAATCAATATCACAAAAATTATAATTTCCTCCAAGTTAATCTATAAACCCAAAATACAACTCCAACAAAATTTTTCCTTCAAAAGTTTGTCCTAAAATGTATATTAAAGAATAAAAGGCCAAGAGCAGTCAGGATAATAATGATGAAGATGATGATGATGATAATGATAATAAATGGAGGATTTACCTACTATGAAATAAATATTGATTATAAAGCAGGGTTTCGTACAGTGGTCCCCCTTTATCTGTGAGGGATGTGTTCCAATACCCCCAGGGGAGGCATGAAACTGCAGATAATGAACCCTATATATATGACGTTTGTTCCTATAATACAGACCTATGTTAAAGTTTATTTATAAATTAAGGTATTGCAAGAGATTAACAGCAATAACATGATAAAACAGAACAATTGTAACGAAAACTATCACTTTTTAAGTGTAGTATCATCACATGGATAGACTAATAGAATGTAAGAGAAAACCCAGAAACAGACCCACTTTACATATCTGAGCTTTATCTCTGAATAGATTTCGTTATAAATCAATTACGAAAAAATGCGACGAACTCTTCAATAAATTTGGGGGGCAACGAGCTAGCTATATGAAAAAAAGACAAAAAATAGATTCATCCTGCTGAATTAAAGAGTTAAGTATGAAAAGCAAAACTTCTAAACTTTCAGAAGGAAAGAGGGGAGAAGAGCTTTGAGAGTGGGGTAGAGAAAATGTTTTAAATAAAACACACTGAAAAGCACAGATTAGAAATGAAGAGATGGATGAACTTGACCACATTAAAATTATATTATAAATTTCTATGTGACTAAAAGACACCATAAACCAAACGAAGAGGCCAGACACAGACTGAGAAGATATTTGCAATGCATACAGCCAACAGAGGTTTTTCTTTTTTTAATGAAGAATATATATTCTATAAATTAATAAAGAGAAGGCAAACTACCCAAAATTGATTAAAGGATACGTACAGGTACTTCACAGATGGTTAATAAACATAGGAAAACATACTTGAGTTCACTGATAATCAGGCAAAAGCAAGTTAGGATAATGAGGGACCATTCTGTACCCATCAGTATGGCAAAAAGGAATAAATTTAACTAACATTGAGCAGGGCTAGGACTAGGGTGAGGTGAGTGAGGCACTCTTTCCTTAGGCACAAAATGTAAGGGGACACCAAAAAATCTCAGCAGTCAAGATAAACAATATTTTAATGCAATATTTTCAAAACTCAAAATTTATGCCAAAAAAATCCATGATGAACAAAGTATCAAACTTTTAAGCAAAGATAGAATCTCACCATACACTCGCATGACTCATCTTATTTGCCTTGACTCTAATCTGGGTCTGTTGGATCAAAGTCCTGGTAAGGATTTGGGGAAATTGGATCATTTATGCATTTCTGGTAGGAATATAAAAAATTTGTACAACTATTTTGGAGAGTCATTTGATAACACTGAAGATGCCACACCTTACATCATAGTAATTCCAGTTCGAAGATTCTATCCTTTTTTTTTATGGTGGGGGGAGAGTTTCTGGTGTGGACAGGAAAACCTGCTAGATAAATTCTAAAAGGTTCTATCTTAAAGAAACTCTCACACCAGTACACAAACGTACAAGGGTTTGCTCTGCAGCACTCTTCTTGCAAAAAAGGAGGTGATCGTTGACAAAGATTCTCTCCTTGACCAAACTCTATCCAGGCTTCTCTGAGCCCTTTCTTGACTACACCTCAACCTTGGCCTACGAAGGCTTGAAGAAAACATTAACATCATTTCTAACAGCACAAAGTCAAATCCCTAGGATGACCCTAGATCCCCTTAAAGTGCCTGCCTGAGAAAACTCAAGTCTGCCATAAGAATTCACAGTTTGTTCCAGCCAACATCTGAAGATAGCACCCCTGTCTCCCAGTCTCTGTGGGAGGATAGGAATCTAACCTCAATAAGGGCTAGTTAGCAAATCCAGATGGGTTTCACATGGACCAAGACCTTCTTCCCACTTTTTGTAATTTTTCACCTCCCTGACTCTACTGAGTCCCTACTCACTCCCCTTCCTATTCCCTCGTTCTCCCTTTAAATCTTCCAGTCACCTCTATACAGGTCAAAGTTGAGTTCAGTTCACACTGGATTCTTGTTCCTGTTGTGATAGTATATTACTGATTAAACTCTGTCTTTTCCACTTTAATTAGTGACCAGCTTTGTTAATCTTTGACATCTTTTAACTGTCCCACAGGAGGGGAATGGATAATTAAACTGTGGTTTCTTTGTACAATGGAATAGTACATAATAGCTAAAATGAATGAACGAGATCTACATATAGCCATATAAATCTCAAACATAATTTTGAATACATAAAAGCAAGCTGAATAAACCTCAAAAATAATTTTAAACTGAAAAAGCAAGTTGCAAAAAGACAGTATGATACCACTTATGTAAAACTTAAAAACACAGAGAGATACATATATTAATGTGGGTATACATATTATATATATGCATACACACATATATGGAATGATATATAACTTTCTATATTATTCTATACCACTATCCATATACATATTTGTTATATATATTGCATATTATTATATAATATACATATATGTAGTGATACACATCAACTTCAATGTAGAAGTTACCTCTGAGGACGGAGGGAGAGGGAAAGGGTAGGAAGTGGGATTCTAGCTACATGAATAACATTTTATTTCCTCTTTAAAAAGAAAGAAGAGGGAGAGATGTGCAGCACATAAAGTAAAATATTAGCAACTATTTAATTTTTGCTGTGTCTGTTATACGATTTTCTGGGCTTTTTGTATGTTTGGATGATTTTAAAAATAAAAATGAAAATGAATGATCACCTAGTTTTCACCTCCTAGATTAGCAGAAATGAAAATTTAATAATGCACAGCACTGAGAGAGTGTAGAGAAGCAGGCAATGGGATACACTAGAGGTGGGAGCACAAATTAATGCAATCTCTTGAGATGGCAATCGTGCAGTACCTGTTTAATTAAGAAGCCCTGTTCTCTTTTACTTGGCCATTACAATTTAGGAAGATGTTTTCAGACAGGTGCACAAAGAAAAATGTTGCTCATTGAAACATTGTCACAGCGTTGATTATAATAGCAAAAGACTATTAATCTAGATGAACATAAACAGGGGTCTCATTAACAAATTTATAGTACACCCATATGATGGAATAGTATGTAACTGTGAAAAAAGGCTAGATTGATTTGTATATACCAGGGGCCAGCAAACTATAGCCCACAAAACAAATCTGATTCACCATATGTTTTTGTAAATAAAATTTTATTGGAATACAGTCACACCTATTTGTTTATGTATTATCTGTGGCTGCTTGAGTAATTGTGACAGATACCATATGGCCTGCAAAGTTTAAAATATTTACTATCTAGTCCTTCACAGAAAAAGTTCGCTGATCCCTGGTATATGCTGATATGGAAAATCTCCAAATATTGCTCAGCACTCAACAAATATTTATGAAGCCTCTAGTACATGTCAAATATCTTTCTAGATGCTAAAAACAAACAAAATCCTGCCTCCCTAGAGCTTACATTCTATTGGAATTATTAATGTAAAGGACAAAGTGCAGACTACTGTGTATAGTATGCTGTCTTTAGTATTTTTAGTTGTACATTTACTTGTATAGAAATAGATTTCTGAAAGGATTTACAAGAAAATGGCGACCGTGGTTGCTTCAGGGGAAGGAGAATAAGAGACAGTATATCAATGGAAGAAAACATATTGCTCATTGGTATACAGTTCTGTGATGTTTGAATATGTATATGCTATGTGTGTATGTATATATATATATATATGTATATATATGCTAGAAGGCTAGTTCAAGATTAACAAAAATGAAATTTAGTGGATGAAACAAAACCCAATCTGTAAGTTAAAAATGCCATTGAATATATTCTAAATAAAGGAAAATTCACTTAAACAACTGTTCATATGAAAAATAAAAATACCTGGGCACTTTAGTTATCCGTAGGCTAAAAATGAACCAACCATATGACATGGTTGCTTAAAAAGGCTAATGCAATTTTAGGCAATATAACAGAGTTTTATTATCCAGACCAAGAGAACTGATTGTTCCACTTTACTATATACTATCTCAAGCATACCTGGAGTATTATGTTAATTTCACTTCTGCATGCCATAAGTTAGGAGGGATATTTCATGTAGGGGAGAATAGCAGGGAGAGAGAGAAAGAACTATGAAGTAGTTGAGAAAGATTAGTTTCAAAAAGGAAGACTTAAGGGAAATAAGAAATCTATCTTCAAATATGTGAAGGCAAGAGGGGTTATCCTTAATTTATATTCTTTCAAATAGCACAGCTAGGATCTCCACAATCACACGGTTAAGGGAAACATGTTTGGGCTCATTATAAAAATGTTCTAACAATTTGGTTGCAGAGCAGGAGCAGAGTAAAAGGAAATTAATATTTACTGTCTACAACATGCCAAACCCATTGCATACCTCACAGCAATCCTGCAAGGAAGATATTATTCTTCACTTTCCAGAGGAGAAAGTGGAGTCTCAGAATGGTTGAGTAGCTTCACCTAAGTCTCTACAGCTAGTAGAAGCAGAGCAAGGATTTGAATCCAAGCTTACAACAGGCTCCTAAATTGGTTTCCATACATCCAATCCTGTCCCTCCAATACCAATGTAGCCAGAATGCTCTTTTTAAAACATGAATCTGATCATGTTACTTCTCTACTTAAATTTTTTATGAAGCCCTTCATGATCTGGCCATAGCTTACTTCTCTATAACCACTCACCACTTGGAACTATACCATGGCCACATTGAATATCTTTGAATTACTCAAATATACACAGAAGAAAATTGTGTTTCAATGGAAAACTATGCATCCTCTATAGCCCACTTTTCTAGGTTATCAGATTCTATTTCTTCATTGTCATTGAGCCATTTTACAATTCTTTGTAAGTTGTAGATAACTGAGAGACACGTAAGTTATGTCCTACCCAGTAGTGATTTAGTTGATTCCTCCCCACCCTTGTGAAAAACCAGTTTTGTCTTTATTTACAATTCATCTCAATATTCCTTTACTCCATATAAATCTGTGCTGTTTTGACTCTTCTTTTTTTTTTTTTTTTGGATTAAAAAAAGTGTATTGGATTTCCAATACTAAATAAAAACATGAAATTGTTTTTTTAAAAAGCCATAGAGTTTACAGCATCAACTACAGAAAAGGCCAAACAAGTGTGTACAGAAACTAGTCCCCAGCAGCCCTCCAGGTCCCCTCCCAGCAGGCGACAAAGCAACAGACACATTTGCTCCAAAGCCTTCTGAAGGAAGCTGCTGGTCAGCAGCTCAACTAGGACATTACACGACACACAATGGTTTAATTTCAAAAATCACAGGAAAATGTATTAAACTGTGAAAAGGTGCAATACAGAATAGCTTTCCTTTTTCTTAATTTTAAAAAATCCCCCAACTTTGAACAGTTATTTAAAAATAGGCCCCTCCTCCCACCCCAGTTCTGTGACAGTATCCAGGTACTAAGGCCCTGAGGTAACAGAAGTACCAGGATTCATGGGATCCCGAATACCGAGCATGTTTCTTTGGGCAAAAGGTAAGACAGTTTCTGGGGAATCTAGCCCTCCTGGTGTCCAGAGTGTTCTGAGTGCTCTTTTCAGGATCAGTTTAAGTGCACTGGGTTTCCAGAATCCGGCCTGGCACTATCCTCCGTGACCAGCTAGCAGGGCAGCAGGAGTTCCAGCATTGCACTTTCCATTGCCCCCAGTTGAGAAATAGAGTTCATCTTCTAGAAAAGCAAATGTGTGGTAAGACCTAAATAGGGGAAATAACCAAGGTACAAAGGCAAATGGGGCGCCTGTGTGGCCAGGGCAGAGTGCAGGCCCCGGGGCAGGCGGGTCCGAGCGACCACTGGTGTTCTCAGCAGCTGACCTCTTCTTGGCTACAGAACCAAAGCTCAATCCGCCTTCTGCACTGCCTTCCACACTCTCTTCTGGGGATCTGTTGGGGAGTAGGGGAAGATGCCTGAGGGTCAGCCCTGTATTTTTTCTTAATAGATTCTTAATATTAAAAAAAAAAATCTCAGCTCCTTACCTTTTTAAGAAAAAGCACACCAGAACCTCCTGCAAAGGCAAAGGCTTCTTGTGTGGCCAGCCTCTCAGCACACCTCAGAGACCTCCTGCTGCCCTCTTCAAATCAGGGGCTTAGCTGAGCTGCTGGGATGGTGTGGGGACGGGGGAGGCCGCTGTCCCTGTTCCTGTCCCCTGCTACGTACAGAACAGTGTTCAGAAAGAAGTGGGGAGCCTCACTGGTGCTGCAGCCCCTGCCTGCTTCATTCTTGCTAACGCCTCCCCCGTGGGGCTCTGAGGCGTGGAAGTGAGAGCTGGACTGGCTGAAGACAGGAACTAGGGAGAAGCAAATCAGAAAGAAGTGGGAAGCCTCACTGGTGCTGCAGCCCCTGCCTGCTTCATTCCTGCTAACGCCTTCCCCACGGGGCTCTGAGGCGTGGAAGTGAGAGCTGGACTGACTGAAGAGAGGAACTAGGGAGAAGCAAGGAGTCCTACATGGGAACAAAGTTCCCTCCTTAACCTCTGACTTCCCCGAAGGGAACACATGGTAACAGCAGGAAAGGGTCTCTATCCTCTTCCCTGATTTCCCAGGAACTCGGCCAGGCTCGTGCCCTGTCCTGCATCGCTCCTGCAATACAGCACCTGACTCCTCAGCGTGGACATTCTCATCAGGATATGATCAAGACACCAGGGCAACTACATCCTCGAACCCACCTATTGCACAGAAGAAATTTTTTAACTAGATCCAAATGAAACTCCAGTTGCAACTTAGTGACAATAGAGATGGACATGCCAGCACAGTAAAGAAGATGCTTCCATTCTCTGCAGGCTTCTGCAAGGAAGTACAGTGACGGAAACATTCACAGGACCTCAGCAGCCCCTCCATTTTCAATTCCCAACCCCCCAGCCCCACCCATCCCACTAATGCAACTGCACAGAAAGCAACAAACAAGTCTTTTCAATGTTACATTTCATTCAGATAGATCTGTAATCTCACAGTGATGAGAGGAGAAAGGCAGGCCTTTAATAATTATAATTAAAAAAATAAAAAAGCTTACAAACAGCAATGCAACATTCCCCCCCACCCCACCACAAAGTGATGGATTAATAGCTGGTAGAGGATGCAATGACTCAGAATCAAAAATAAAAACAAAAACACAAAACAAGCTAACCCCTGGAACAACCCACACTGTCAATGACTTTCCATACATAATTCAAACAAGTAGTCAAATGTCAACCACTTGTGGAGAACACCACAGACTTCCTTGGTTTTTGATAGTGTTTTTCTTTTGAAGGTAAAATAAAATAGGACACAGATAAAATTGTACATAAATGCCAACTTCTACACTCCATAAAGGCAATGCCGTCGCAGCATGAAGACACAGCCTGACCACGAAGTGAAACATAGGTGGCACTTCTTGCCTCTTCCTCGGACACAAAATTTTGGCCCATGGTGCCCAGTCCTGCAGGGCATCGGCAGGCAAAAGGAAGCTGCCTTGACATGGCGTCTTCCAGGCTGACCAGGAGGAGGCAGGTTTTGAACCAGTTATAACATCTGCCCGGTTCACTTATATCTTATGAGTAAAATAAATTCTTTAACACGTATTCATTTTTCTACATGTGTAAGCATCATGATTTTACCTCTTTTTGAAAATTGCTTTTTAACCTACGCCATGCTCTCTTCTTTCTTGCCTATTTCTTCCCTCTTGGCCTTCACATAGCCTATTCCTTCTATCTAGAACAGATTCCTTACCCCATCTTCCCCTGTTGCCAGCAGAAGGTTCATAAAATGTTTGTTGAATGAAGGTAAAAGGAAGGTTACAAGGAAGAAACCAACTAATCAAATCAGGCCTGTCTGACACCAAAGCCTATGCTCTTTCCAATAAGTTCCTGCCTTTTCCATCTTTCACGTTATCTAAACAAGAGAATAGTCTACCTCAGAGTAATGAACTCCATGTCACTGGAAGTATTCAAGTAAAGCCTGAGTTATCACCCCATTAGGGATGCAGTAAGGTGGGATTCTGACACTGGGAATGTTAAAGAAAAAAAGATTTTGATACTTGCTTAAACAGTAAGGCAAACTTTACCCCAAAACTGCTGCAACAGAGGTATTGAAATAGGGAAGAGAGATTGGGCTCCATCTCCGAATACAGCAAAGACAGCTGGGGATTTATAGTCAATGTGCAGGGTGAGGGGGTCAATGGATGGAAAATTACTAAGAGGAAATATCAACGGTAGGAGGCATTCTTACTAAACTGGCCTAATAAGATTCCTGCTAAAAGCAGGCAAAGGGCTTAGACATCAAAGATGGGGGATGAGGAAATTGATCATATATCAAGGATGATCAGATATCAAGGGGGGGAATTACTTAGCAGGATGTTTTGCTAAGACTGGGCTGGGCAGGCCAAAGGGAGGGCAGGGGCCAAGATCAAGGTCTAGTTGAGGAGAGGTCTCAGAGTATTCCGACTAAAGACTGGTCAAGGGAACAGTCTTTGTCAATAGGTAGGTTGTAATAGATAATCTCTATGTTTTTTTCCAACTCTACGGTCACTGAGATGTAATATATTAGAGCCAAGACCTACATCATAAATCTTTGAACACTTCAAGAGAAAGGGAGCCTAGGACAAAAACAGCTCTACCTCTGTGCGTCACCCACAGGCCCCTGATACCAGCCCACCTGACCTTTTTGTTTTTGGCATATTCAGTTCCAAGTAGAATCTAGGAAGCAAAGCATAAAGATGGCTGTGTTTTCTAGAGTGTTCCTGGTTGGCTTCCCACTGTGAAATTCTTAGGAAACAGCCCCATGCATGTTTAATTGGAGCTGCTTCTTTCTATTTATGTGGGCAAGTCATACCAGTGAGTTGAAAAAGAGAGAGGATGGAAATGAGCTCAATGAAATGGTGAAAGCAGTTTGCAATGGACTCATACCTTCCCCAGGAGCCACTTCTTTGACATCCATCAGAGAAGGTACCAGAGGCAGTTCCTATGGCAAACAGCATAGAAGCAACCAGCTAGGATGACATGCTCACCTAGCACAGGGGCCCATGCTTTGCACCTCAGGAGATAGGAGCCAAATCAGTAGCAGAAAAGAGGGAAAGACTTCTCACTGAAAGCCTCAAAATGGCTCAAAACCTTTTCTTATCTTATTGTTTCATACCAACCGTGGAGTAATTTCACCATTAGAGTCAAACCTTTGAGCTGAAGCATTAACTCCAGAAGCTGACAGTTAAAATAAGACATGGGAAGGGTAACCTGTTAGCTCTCAATAACCAGCTGTGTGACTCTGGTTGAGGTAATTTCCATCTCTGGGTTCCAGGATCACCAAGGTAAAAATGAGGGGTTTAGACCAAGTCTCATCCAGGTCTGATCTACTATGCTTCTATATTTCTTCAGCCCAGAAGGGTACTCGTTATCAGCTAGTAAATGCTACCTAATTAGCAAGGTTCAGAATAGGCAAATTGTGATAGAACAGGGAGAGAGAAATACACAGGGCAGGAGGCACTGCGTGGGGCCAAGTCTGGTAGGTGCACGAGAGCCAGGGGACTTGGACAGCTATGGGACAGAGCCAGCAGGAAAACTGGGGCACCCACAGTTGTTGGCGTATAGAGTTTACTAAATCACAAAATGTACTTACTTCATAATTTCTTAGTGCTCAGGTCCAATCCTCCATATTCACACACAGACCCACGTATACACACACACTCTCTCTCTCTCTGTCACTCTCTTTCTCACACACACACTCTGTCTCTCCAAATACAATAGTTCACAATTGATTCTACCATTATTTCAGTAACCAACCTGGCGTTGGAGGTTATAAAACAAATATTTCCCAAGCTCATGTTATCATAGCAGTACTTGTTAGGAGATTGAGCTCAGAGAAAAAATGAGCTCATAGCTTAGGAGAAGGGTGTTTTTTTTTTTTTAATTGCCTCATTTTATTTAATAATGTGACTCCTAATAAGACACCTGAAACAATTTGGGCCAGGTAAGAAGTTATGAACCAGTTTACTTTAGACTCAGTTCATTTTAGGTAAATTTCATTGCACCTAGAGATGCTCTTTGTTTATCTTTTAGGACAAACAGGGCAGCAGCTGATAGTATGGAAAAAGTTCCACTTAAATCATCTCCCAGACCTTGGATGGCAGAAAGCTCAGAGACTGATCTTTCTTTCTGTGTGCACTTTGGTTTATATCCACTTTCCATGCTTCGGTGTATCTCATTCTCATAAGGTTCAAAGACACATTTTTTTATTAAAATGCTTACAACTTTACCAAGTAAATCCTTTGAAGTCGAAGTGCACCTGTTTTTCTCTTAGGCATGGGGCATTTTTTTAAAAAAATAAGTAAAGCTGTATATCTGCTTTAAAATGAAAAGCTATTTCGTCCTGGCTTAACATCACTAGGTATTTGAGGGCTAGAGACTAGGAGCTATGGCTGTAAAGCGTTGTAAGTGGAGTGCCAGCCTGCAAGTTCAATATAGAGTCATTTCTAATCTTTTATCCTCAATTCGAACACATACACCCACACACACATTATATATTGTCTACGTAAGTGTGAAAAATAGTCAAAGACAGTCAAAACTAATCTGATACATAACTTGGTTGATCAAGACTTATTTACTCTGAACATTGTGAACGCTGAAAAATTCCCTTAGTAATCCAGAAATTTTCAGATGGCCTGATGTGCAGTGTTACGTTTTGCAGGATATAAACAGTGCCCACAACAAATAAGGAATGTCTTTTATCTTTCCATAGATGGCCAAGGAAGGAAGGAAGTGGAGGATGAAAGGAAAGAAGGAATGGGCAGAGGGGAGGAGGCAAGGACATAAAAGACAGAAAGAGCTTGATGTTGGTCAAAGCACCAAGAAGCAGAGATCTAACACACTGACTTTTTAAAAGAAAATAATACAATCTTTTATATTTTAACAGTAAGTAAAAATTGACAGAATTTAATTTCTATTTAAAGTTTAGCAGTGCAGGCACTTCTAAAATGCTTCCTTTTTCTCATTTAAGGAGCATCCCTAAATGAAGGTCTGTAGCTGAAGGTAGTTTTCTGAAGATTAAATGAGTTGTTATATGTAAAGCACTTAAAACAGTGGCAAGTACTTAGTAAATACTCAGTACATGGTAGCTACTATCATCACCATCATCATAGTCAACCTTACAGTCATCGTAGTCCTTACATTTTGACCAAGATAAAGATCTTGCACAGCTTTTTAAATATATCCACAAAATACTTTAAATGTCATGTTTATGTTCCCAACTACACACATAAATGGGATCATATCCTAAAGTCTGACCTGTGGGCTAAACGAAAATAAGCCACATATCTGATCTTCCCCCTCTGGGGGCTAAATGTTCCCCACTCCTGATAACAATCAAGCATTTTGAAGACCAATCGCATTTTTCCTTTTGACTTTAAATATGTTTTGTCACATAGATATAACAGTGCTTCTGGGTAGTCTCTCTCCTGAGAGATCTGCATGCAGAGGGCAGATTATCAATTATTGTATCATCAAATAACTCCAGTGAAGCCTCCATGTGCATGTGGCACTACTCTGGACACTGTACAGACGAAACAGCAATGCAGTCTCGGCCTTGTGAATACTTAGAGAGGTAACATCCCCAGACATAAGTAATGTACAGTCTTGGGTCTACTTAACATTTCCATTTGGCCAGTCAATTCAGCCAGAAGAGCTGATCCCATACAGTTATAGCTATAGACAATCAAGCAAGCACAGGACTAAATAAACCAACAACCACACAACTTTATCTCAGATCTCAAATTTTAGGTCTACACATGCATCTTTGTAATTATATGGAAGAAGACGGTTGTGGGTTTAGGCAGGAGAGAATTATTTCTTCCTCTTATAGAAACAGTGAAAGAACATTCCTCTCTGTTATCCCAAGAAGGTTACCTGTGGGAAAACTGGACTGATCATATGTGAAGCCTGGGGCAAGCAATGGGAATTTGGTATTATATTAAGGTTCTCCAGAGAAA
>NW_020172000.1:1555596-1612813 GCF_003031525.2 Neophocaena asiaeorientalis asiaeorientalis
AATTGGCTCACACCATTATGGAAGCTGAGAAATCCAGACCTGGGAAAGCCAAGTCTAAAGACAGGAGAAGACCAAAGTCCAGCTTGAAGACAATGAGGCAGAGAGAAAGTATTCTTTCTTACTCAACCCACCCACATTGGGAAGGGCAACCTGTTTTACTCAGTCTACTGATTCAAATGTTAATCTCATCCAAAACACCCTCATAGACACAACCAGAAACAAAATTTAATCAGATATCTAGGCACCACATGGCCCAGTCAAGTTGACACATAAAATTAACCATCACAGGAGCTAAGGTTGATCCAAATGGTCAGATGAAAGAGTAAGCTGCTCACATGCTCACACACTGACCTCCATTCCCCAACTCCCCAAATCTTTATCCATTGGCATCAGTATAACACAAGGCTTGCCAACTATCAGCACTTCCTGTTTCCCCCAGCAAGTGTCCATAAATAGATTATTTAAGGTTAGGAGGGTGAGAAGATAAGGCTGTTTCCTTAACCCACTCACTAACCTCACTCTGACCGGCTGCACTGAAAACTGCTGAGTATCCCAACTTTGTTTCTCTTCCTAACCACTTGATAATGCTGGGCTCTGGTTAATGCCTTAAAGACAAACAGCAGTTCAGCATAGAAGGGATGCTCCCAGGACTTTAAAAATAAGCCTGTGCCAGCAACAGGCTATCAGGCAGGATGAAGTTAGACGGGCTTTATCTGATTTTCCACTACGATTCTATTGCTACCTTTATAGATAACCTAGGTTCTTATTCATGACTCCACCTCCGATATTAACTCTACACAGCTAAAATACCCTCCTGATCTGCAAATCATTGCTTTGAAGAGCAAATAAAATAAAGCACCCAATAAGCACTCACTGGTGCTGGGCCCTTTAAACTCTCTACTTGATGTGGGTCTGGCTTTGACTACACCTTAATCCATTTTTTAACACCACTCCACATATTCAAAGAATGGACTGCCATGGGACAGTTATCCCGCTACAGCAGAGAAACTTTGTAGAAATATATTGAAGACTCTAGTTCTACCTTCTTTCCTTCTTCCCTTTCCCAATGTCAGGATTCCTTCTCCAAACAGCCTGGCTCCTCCAGGAGCTATAAGAATGATAGGGAGATACTGTGTTCAAAATAGGCACTCTCCTAACAGATGGCTCAGAATGGTGAGTTGAAGGGAGAAAGCCATTGTTAGGCAACATTTCAAACAACAAAAATAAGTTGTGGGGGCTTGGGGAGGAAATTGTGTTTTGGTTCAAAGAAGCAAATTACCTGGATGGCTTACAGTATCTGACAATCTAAGAATATCAAATTAGCCACTGAAAAATCTGGCTACCTAAGCGGCTTTTCCCAACTGCACATTATTTGCTCAACAAATTTTCTTCTTGCAAGTCTCTGAGAGGAAATTTCAAAATGCTCTTTTCACCACTAAAGAAAAATAGATATTTTTTAAAGTGACTATAGAAAGGATCTAGAGAATGAAATAGCAAATTTCCCTGGAACTTGCAAGTTTCTCTTGGAAATAAGTATAGCTATCTGTAGCAAACAATGTCTTCCACTTATATTGATTAAGCATGATAACCTAGATAAATCAGTGCTCACTATAGTATAAAATAAATATATATTCTTTCATCTAAAACCTCAAAGGTTTAAAGATGCTTAACCCTTTGTTAGAAATGGGGAATAATATTGGCCAAATCTGTTTACATACAGCGGAATTGGTCACAAATGAAAGACGTGGGAGGACCAGTTCTTCAAGACCAGCTTTCATGGCTGGAGGGAACAAGTCTGTCCTGCTCTCAAAGGCACCAACTCAAGTCAAGGCCAATAGAATCCTTAAATATTATTGTTATGGCCAAGCCATAATAATCACTGGTCATTGAGCATACTCCAAGTTGTCTTCTGATATAGATCCACCTCTTCTTGAACAGTGAAATGACATGGCATAGTGTAAAGGACATGGGCTTTGGCATCAGACCTTGTTTAATTTCTGGTTCAGCCATTTACTAGCTGTGGGACATTGAGCAAATTATTAAACTTTTCTGGATTTCACATTTCTCATCTATAATAGAGATAATCTTATTTATCTTCAAAGGATTGTTTTGAAGATCAAACAAAATAAAGCACTCATTGAGCCTGGCACCATGTTATGTGTCCAATAAATGATAACTTTAAAAATGAGGGGGGCATGCTACAACATGGATGAACCTTGAAAACATAATGCTAAATGGAAGAAGCCAGTAACAAAAGATCATATGTTATATGATTCTATTCATAGGAAACGTCCAGAATGGGCAAATCTATAGAGACAAAAAGTCGACTGGTGTTTACCTAGGGCTGGGGATGGGGAGGGAGGAAACAGGGAATGACTGTTAATGGGTACAGGTTTCTTTTTGAGGTGATGAAAACCGCGGTCTTTTAAATGCTATATTTGGACCACTTACATCTAAGGTAATTATTCATATGTAGGGCTTAAGTCTGCTATTGTATTATGCATTTTCTATTTGTTTGTTCTATTTCTTATTCCTCTGTTTCCTTTTCCAGGCCTTCTTTTGGGTCACTTGAACATTTAACAGAACTCCATTTTGATTTATACTTAATGTATTTGAATTTTATAATTGATAGTGTATTTGTATAGGCTTTATAGTGGTTGCTCTAGGTATTACAATGCATATGCTGAATATATCAGAGTCTACTTGTACCAATGTTTTACCACTTTAAGTGAAGAAGCTTTACATCCATGTAAGTCCCTTTACTCTCACCACTTTTAAAATATAAATATCTGAAGTATTTCCTCTACATACATTGGGCACCACAATCAGATAATGTTATAACTTTTGCTTCAACCGTCAAACAATTAAAAACCTGATGAGGAGGAAACAAATCTATATTTACTCCTATTTTTACCCAGTCCTTGTTTTATTCCTTTCTGGAGTCACAGCCTTCTTTTGTTATCATTTTATTTCTTTTTAGAAAACTTCCCTTAGCTATTCTTTCAGGGTAGGTATGCTGGTAACAAATTCTTAGTTTTCCTTAATTTGAGACTGTTTTACTTTCCCCTTTATTCCAGAAGGGTATTTTTGCTGCATATAGAATTTGGTGTTGACAGTTACTTTAGTGCCACTTACTTCTGGTTTCCATGGCTTCAGATGATAAATTCACTGATATTTGTATCATTGGTCCCCTATAGGTATTGATAGTGTGTTGTTTCTCTCTAGCCTCTTTCAATATTTTTTATTGTCTTCAGTTTTCAGAATTTTGATTATCATGAAATCTTGGCATGGGTTTCTTCAGGTTTATCCTGTTTGTGATTCACTTAGCTTCTTAAATCTGTAGGTTTATGTCTCTTGCCAAATCTGTGAAGTTTTTGGCCACTATTTCTTCAAACAATTTTTCAGTCCTCAGTATTTTTTCTCCCTTTCCCAGACTCTGATAACACAAATGTTAATTTTTTTATTATTGTCCATTGTCCCCGAGGCTCTGCTCATTATTTTGTCAGCCTACTTTCTCTCTGTTGTTCACAATGGGTAATTGCCATTGATCTGTTGTCAAGTTCACTGATTCTTTCCTCTGGCATCTGATCTACTACTGAGCCCGCATAGGAAGTTTTTATCTTTAATTTCAGTTATTATATTTTTCAGTTCTATAATATTCCTTTGATTCTTTATATTTTCTATTTCCTTACCAAGATATTTAATGTTTCGTTTGTTTCAAGAGTGTTTGTCATCGCTGTTTTAAAATGTCAGATAATTCCGAAATCTGAGTCATCCCATTGTTGATGTCTGTTAATTATCTTTTCTTATTCAAGTTATGGTTTTCCTGATTCTTGGTATATAACAAGTGATTTTTAATTGTATTCCAGAAGATTTGGGTATCATGTTGTGAGTCTCTGGATCCTAGTTAATCTCTTTATTGCAGGCAGTCACCATGTTTAATCATAATTTGTGGGCATGGGTGGAAGTGGATGTTTAGCTTCTGTCTTGGCCTGTTAATACCACCTCGGGAAAAGTGGATGCTAAATCATACCGTCCCGTTGTAGATGGTGGAGTGGAAGTCCAGTTCCCTTCTTCTTGCCACCGTCTTAGTGAATGTGGGGTACCAACTCACACCAAGTGGATGCGCAAGCTCAGCACCTCTCTGGGCTGTACTGACACCAAGGATGGGGGAAGAAACAGAGGGCCAACTCTTACCACCTTGCACAGCCATGTTCTGCCTAGTTGCTGCCATGTGTGAGTGGAAGCTCAGCTCTCAGCTCCCCTCTGGGCCTAGCTGACACCAACAAGGGGAAAAGCACAGTGTTCATTTATCCTGCCTTATGCCCTGTCATTCAGTATCATTTTTGCTGCCTGGGGATGGAAACTCAGCTCTCCGCTGGTCTCCCTACTAGGCTGACATGGGTGGGGGCAGGGGGCGAGCGGGAGTGCCTACGTTACTAGACCCATCTTGCTCCTCTTCATCCTACCTTGTTGATGTTGGGCAGGAGTAGAAGCCTACCTCCTCACTGAGCCCCACTGACTCTCAAAGTAAGGACTTTGTGAGTATTACCTGCTCCTGCCAGGTGGGGGGATGTAAAATAAGCTCCCTACTGCTTAGCCCTGCCAACACCATCCCAGGAAGGGAATCAGAATATCACCTACTTCCATGGAGCAAGAGGTAACAGAGAGAAGGAGTAGGAGAGTGGAAGTTCAGCTCCCTACTCTGCCAATCAATACCACCTGGGTGAGGTACTCAGAGTACCACCATCTGCTTTCAGTAGGTGGAGACAGGTTGGAAGATCTGCTTCCCAGTGGGGGAATTGGAATATAATCACCTATTTCTGTAAGATTGGGGGGGGGGAGTGGAAATGGTACAGTTTTTCCATTGGTGTTTAGCTGGAATAGGGCAGGTATTGCCAAAAAGATTTTTTGTTGTTAGGTCATCTTTTCCCCAGTGCTTTGAATAGGAGTAACAGGCTCTTCTTTTTTTGTAACAGGCTTCTTTTGGCTGTACCTGTTGGTTCCAGGTTGGAGGCTAATATAGTACCCTGTCTGGGATAGATGAGAGGTAAAAAAGAAAGTCCAGCAGAATTATTGCTGTGTTGTTACTCAAGTCCTGAGGTTTCTAAAGCAGTCTGCCTTCTTATTTCATCCTTTTGGATATTTCTTGTTTGTTTGATGTGTTAAGACGATGTTTTTTTATTTGTAAGAGAGAGAAAGTGGGAGGAATGAGACTGCTCCATCTTGTCTGAAAAAAGACATTCCAATGCCCTTTGCAATAGCAGTGAGAATGAAATAAGGAAGAAAATAGAAGGAAATAAGATAAAGTGCTAATAGTTAATTATAGGACCGGGCTGGGGGATATGGGTGTTATTCTTCTTTGCACTTTTCTGTATTTTGATATGTCTCAATAGAAGGCAAAGGATACATTTGCTTTGCTGTAGGAGCCATGTTAGGGAAATAGAACTTCCTCTGAAGTGGTCGTTATGCAGTCTGTAGTGAGTCGACCTTCCTTACTCCAGAAAAGCACGACATACTCCTTTAATAGATCATGACATTTAGTCTTTCTCGTGTCCCAAACTTAATGAGACCGACTCAGCCTCATTTGACTCACTGAACAAACTGCTCCGCATTCATTCAAACAATGTAGTAAGTGCTCCCCTCTATGCTAAGTGCTGAGCATACACTGGTGAATAATACAAAGGCAGCACTTAGAAACAAAATATATTATACAAGAGCTATAATAGAAATGTATACAGAGTATATACCTCCATTATAGAAATGTTCAGACTAATTTTCCCTTAGAGTTCGGTAAGATATAATAATTGAGCTTTAAAGACTTGGAAGGAGGAAAAAATCTGTTTCCTTTCCTTATTTTGTACTTAAACTAGCATAATGTAGGACCTAATCCCTAGAGAATTTGCCAGTTAGTAAACTGTAGCCATCTGTTCTGCTACTAGCTCCAATTATTCATTTGTGAACTTGCCCTTTGGAGGCCACTTCAAAGGAGATCAAGATGGAGGTCACTACCTTGATCCTCAGGGAACTTCCAAGGCAAAGGTCTAGCCCCTGTGAATTGTACGAGTGGAGTTGTTGTGTGGCAAACCATTCTACTCCCATAGGCTGCTATCTAATTGTCCTACTTCCTCAATAAATCACACAAGTCTTCCCTCCATGATTCTAATGTGAATTCTTATGAGCAAGGCAGCCCTTTTAGATGCCCCTGACATAAAACCATCTTGGCAGCTGACCTCGCACTACAGAATGTTAGTCCTGATCAAAAGAAGAGGAGACTGTTCTGAAATCTAGGATTATTTAATAGAGACCACTTAATTCTGGGGCTCTTTGGTTCCTTTCTGGAGGCTCTAAGGGAGAATCTCTTTCCTTGATTTTTCCACCTTCTAGGGGATGCGCACTTGTCTCGGATCATCACCCCCTTCCATTTCAAAGCCAGCAGTGGCATCCCTCCAACCTCTGCTTCTGTCATCATATTGCCTTCTTCTACCTTTGATCCTCTGGCTCTTGCTTATAAGAACACGTGTAATTACATTGGCCCAACCCAGGTAATCCAGGATAATCTCTCCATCTCAAGATCCTTAATTTAATCACATGTGGAAAACCCCTTTAGCCATGTAAAGTAACATATTTACGGATTCCAGGGATTAGGACGTAGATATCTTTGGCTGAGGTGGGGCATTATTCTGCTTTGCTTCTTTATCCGCCTTGTGGTCTGGACTCCTGATGCAAAATTTGTCTCTGGTGTCTACTGATTTCTGGTGTTGACCCTGGTTTGAGTCTGGACAGTGTGAATTTCCCTATCTTTTGGTTACTCTGAAAGGATAATATATATAAGCGAGTACCCGGGAGAATGAGGAGTAGCCACTATACCATAGAGAGGGGAAAGGAAGGACATTTGATCCTTACAATGAACTTATAAGGTAGATACTATTTTCCCCATATGTAAATGAGGAAATAGGCTCAAAGGGGTTACATCACCTACTTAGATCACACAGATAGGAAGTGGCAAACCATAGATGAGAGAATGCTGTTGTGACACCGTGTTCCCTGAACCAATTCATCAAAATTAGGCAAAAATAACCTGATAGGTGAGCTACTAGGTTCATTCAAACCATTCTCTTCCCTTCCATGGCACTTGAGCCAACTTTGCAGTCTAAACTGTTTCACACTTTCCCTCCTCTCTTCATCTCTTTCCACCCCGCCTCCAAAGCAATAGCTTCCTCCAGTGCCAAAAACATTTGGTACAGCCTGGGATGCGTGACTCTGTATGAGTACTTGTAAGGAGCTATTTCCACAAACATTTACAGCCTTAAAATGGATCATTTCCTCAGCCTTACTCACGAGTAGACTCTTGGGAGCTGAGATTTCCCAATATGCTCCTGATAATATTTCTCAGATTTAAACAGCCAAGGACAGGGTGGGAGCAAGTGAGAATCCTTGCCTCGGGAATGACTCCTTCCATGATGCATCAATAAAGCCAGTCTGTTGACCTTCCGGGAAGGATGCCAGGCCCAACTTTTCAGTGAGACCTTGGCTAGACCTTACAGAGTTCTGAATTGGCTTGGCGTTTTTATTGGATGCAACTAATATTTATACTTTTACTTAAGTCACAATAACTAGAACGATATTGCCCAATAATTAGAGGAGAAATGTTTCAGAGCTCTGAGACTCAATTCTATGACAGGCTGTGTGGCCAAACCCTGCCTTCACAAAAGACACAGTCAGGCAGACAATCTGCCTCTAAGGCAAACAACAGTCCCGGCAGTGACGCCAATTACAGGCATCGCTTTGGGCCAGAAGCAAAGGAACATAGCTGTTGTGAAGCATTAAGTCATTCTGGAGACTTAGCAGAGGTATCCTAGAACTTCAGACCTAGATACTGAAGTCCACTTTCCTTTATCAAGTAGGCTGCAGGCTCAGGTTTGACTCACATTTGGACTGTGGTCATGTCACTTGCTGCTAAGAAGACCATATTCTGGCCTAGGGTAGCTATTTGTCATTTGTCCTTGACTGAGTCCACTAATACAAGTTGGCTGCGGGGATAAGTGGTAGGTTTTAAAGAAGCCCAAACTGAACACATATTTATTCAAGTTTGATACCATCTGTGGCAAATAATTCTATAAGCAGACCTGGATAATATTTCTCAGTTTTGCTGCCAGAAACAACTTGGAGTAGAAAAAGGGAAGGAGAGTTACCTGAATCCTGAAAAAGGCACGTCTGAATCATAAACTCCAAAAGCAGAAGCACCGAACACATCTAAGAAGCCAAGCCTACCCTCCCACTTGGTAAATACTAGCCAGACTCAAGGCCAGGGTGAATATAATCAACCACCAGGCCAGAATCACAGAGCTCTACTGAGTACTACCCCCCACCTTTTTGCTCCATGAAGCATAAAGTGATCTTAATGAAACTGTTTGAGAGAGATAAATCAAGCCATCCATGTTTACATTTACGGGAGGCAGTGACGTTGACCCCACTTGCCTGAAGTAGCGATTCAAAATCAGATTTTTCTGGAGTACAGAAAGGAGGTCATCAATCTGGCTTCTCTCCAGCCACTCATTTGCTCTGGCAGTGGGAGAGGAAAAGGAGGAGTGAGTACAGGTGGGTGGGTGGGATTCAAGGATGACTCATGGCTTGCAGCCTTTGTCCCAACTGCAGCCTGTGGAAATCACAAACTTTGGCAAGTTGACCACTAGCTCTAGAGCTGACTGTAACCATGGAGACAGCACTCCTATATTTAGATCAAAGACCCAGGGGTTCCCAGTCCCTAGAATATATGGTGTGAATGATGGTATCACTGCAGTGGAGGGCCCCAGGCAAATCAACTCTTACATCAACCCAGGTTAGGGTTTCAGACTTACTGGTTTCTCTTTTTCATGGCTATGTCCTACTTGTACACGGCTGATGACCCAACAGAAGGAACAAAGGGGTAAGCTATATATAAGGTGACACTCTGGCCCTTAAGTTCTGTAAGATAAAGAATTTATTGGTTAACAAACCAACCACTTACTATTTGTGGCAGAAATTTTTTTTAAGGCAAATCAGTACCCATGTCTCCTTGCCAAATAGTGCCAAAACAACGAGGGCCATGGAATTGGTACTTGTTACATGTCTACTATGTGACAGGGTGCTATGCTGGCTGCTTTACCTAGGGTATCTCACTTAATCCTCATTGCCTATCTGTGAGGAGAGCATCACTAGCCCTGTGGACAGGGCAAAAACGATACTACAGTTCAGAAAGATTAGGTGAATTGCCCAAGGTCACACAGCCAGTAAGGGTTTTACCTGACTCCAAAGTCAAAATCAATGGTTCATCATGACTTTTGAGAAAAATCTTCCAATAAATAAAATCAAAGTTCTACAGTGACAACAGAAAGATTTAGAAAGTCCAACGACATTCTTTTTGCTGCTACTCCTTCAGTAACAAACAACTGACTCCCTGTGAGGTGTCTAAGAGCTCAGTCATGCCCAGACTGAGATCTCTTTGCCTCAAGGGCTATAATAGAACTCAGCTCCAAAATCAGTTGACTCTGGGCCACAACCATGTGTTTTAGCTTCTTCTGAGCTCTCCCCAGCGTGAAAAAAACACAGCCCCAAAGACAGGTTCAACTCAGTTATAACCACAGGATAAATCAACTAACCGATTTGAAGGAGATGGATGCTGTTGGCTGTTCCTTGAGCTTCCTTTCTGCCACATGTTCCCCTGTGCCCACTGTGACCTTCCTGTGAGTTCACACTCTGTTGGCAGGTACATGGTTGGTGAGTGACTGAGATGACCAGTGAGAAGAAGGGGTAAAGCCTGTTTCTCCCCTCTGTGCCCACCAAGATGCATTAATGTTCTTCTGAGTCAAAATGGGTGATTCAGTACTACTACTGTTACTACTTCTTGGTCCCAAAGAAGCTGAGGACCATATGACTGGCTGACCATGCTTCCTGCTGCCCTATGAATAGTGGTAACAATGGCTGTAATACTGAAACGGGAGGGAAGGGGTCAGGGCACAACCTTTAAAAGAATGACATAGCCCGAGGACATGACATGAACTGATTAGAACCAAATAGGTCCAAAATGGCAGACGAGTCACTTCCACTAGTCCTTGAGCCTCAGTATGTGCTCACTGTAACACATTAACAAGCTAAATGACACACCCACAGGCGCCATGACAGTTCCAAGGCTGACCATAAAGGTCAACAAGGGGGCGGTGGTCCAATTCCTGGAAATCCCCACCCCTTCTCCAAAATAGCTGGAATGCTCCTCCCACTCATTAGCCTATGAAATTACGCACCCCTATAAAAACTGACAACCCCATACCCTTGGGCTGCACTGGCCTTCTGAGATGGCCCACTCTCTGTCTGTGGAGTGTTTCTCTCTAAATAAATCCACTTCTTACCTATCACTTTGTCTCTCACTGAATTCTTTCTGCAATGAGATATCAAGAACCTGAGCCTCATTAAGTCCGGAGACCAGGTGTGCGATCTCAGTTGAAAGACCGTGGGTTCAAGTCCCAGTCTGGGATTTGGCTCGGTTCTAGTCCCGGGCTGTGGGTTTAAGTACCAATCTGAGATGCACGGTTTCAATACCACAACCCCCTTTCCTGAGAATCAGGTTCAAAATAGGGAAAGGATTTTAGGCCTTAGCTTAGTTCCCCTCAAGGAGTAAGGAAGGTGGGGAAGAGGGTAGGGGATTAAGACACAGGGAAATTTCCTAGTCTCCTAAAATTTGTAAACTGGAGGAGGACGCAGGAAAATCCCAGCTAATGGTTCAAGAAACAAAGGGTGGGGGATTTTCTGTCAAATTCAGGGAAGCCCACTCCAGTGTCCTCTGCCTTAATCAAATGAGCAAGTTGAAAAACTAAAAAGTCGATGGTAAAAGTGACTGGAAATCAGCTTGGCCCCATGCCCAGATCTCTCAGTGTGAGATCCCAGGGAAACACCTATGGGATAACAGTTGACTCTCATTTTTAGATATGTCTAAAAGCAATTGGGGGGACTTGCCTGGTGGTCCAGTGGTAAAGAATCCACCTTACAATGCAGGGGACGTGGGTTCGACCCCTGTTCAGGGAACTAAGATCCTACGTGCCATGGGGCAACTAAGCCCACATGCCACAACTACTGAGCTTGTGTGCCTCAGCTAGAGCCTGCATGCGGCAAACTACAGAGCCCACGCACCACAACTACAGAGCCCATGCACCCTGGAGCCTGCACGCCACAACTAGAGAGGAGAAAACCTGCATGCCACAGCTAGAGAGAAGCCCACGCACCACAGTGAAGATCCCGCGTGCTGCAACTAAGACCTGACGCAGCCAAAAATAAAATAAAATAAAATAAAAGCAATTGGAAGGTTCATTTGGAATCAGTTAATCACCAAGAGTCAAATTCAGGTGGTGCCTACATGATGCAAAGACATAGAAAAATGGACCTAATTACTCCAAAAATGAATTTAATAGAAACGAAAACATTTGAACAGTCTATTATTTTCTTTTATCCTCACACTATCCCTGTAAGATAGACAGAGTAGGGACATTTATGCCAAAGAACTAACTCGCCCACTATCACCCAGGGAGGTGAGAGTAGGGCTCAGACTAGCGTGCAAATCTCCAGACTTCTGTGAAAAAAACAGATATGACCCCTTTGCTGAATACATTTGTGCTACTACCTCCTTAGCTGACATTTCTAGGCTTCATCTCCTGTACCTGAACCTAAGTTACCTGGTTTCTTGCTCCTTGTAATCTTGCTGGTATTCCATTGGTCCACCTGAATTAAAATACCTGCCAATTCCAAGTTATCTCCTGGGCTTCTAGTTCTAGTTTGCCCTGTCTTATTGCCACTGATATGTCTTCCTGACCTCTTGGTCTTCCTGTAATAATCAAAGACTGCTTTCAAGGAGGCAGTAGAACATAGCAGTTAAGTACATGTGCTCTGGAGGCTGACTACCAAGGCTTAAATCTTGTCCCCACCACTTATTCCTCATATGAACTCAGGCAAGTTAAATAATCCCTCTCAGTCTCAGTCCCCTCATCTGTAAACTGGGAATAATAATACTTACCTTACAGGGTTTTTATGAGTATCACATGAGATAAGGTAAAGACCTTATCACAGTAATATACATGATAGAATAAAAGCTTTCACTGTTGAACCAGAGAAAACTAGGTTTAAAGTTTTACTTCTACCACTTGTGACCATGAACAAGTTGCTTAACCGCTCTGTGTATCAGTTTGCTCATCCGTAAAATGGGAACAATAATGGTACATCTCTACTAGAGTAACTGGGAGGATTTAAGAGAAAACCCATCTAAAGTATCTGGTGCATATTCAGTACTCAGCAAGTGGTAACTATTGTAATTATTTATATTTTCAGCCTCAGTGCCTGGCATGGTGCCTGATACATAATAGACACTCAGTAAATATTTATGGAGTGGAAATAAACAGCCTAGCATTTGCAACAGGAGGGACAAAAGAAACAAAACATCATCCCTCGAGAGACTGGATAGGAGTGGACAAGATAATTAGTGGGCTGAATGAGGATTAATGATGCTGAATCCTTGTGGAGGTACTTTTTCCCCTAGAGGGGACACCTTCTTTGGCATAAATGTCAAGCATCACTCATCTCATAGAGGGTTTGGGTGTCTGGTGTTTTGTCTTTATTAGGAAGTCAGTGAGGAAAGACTGAGTGTGTGAGTGGTTGCTTGGTTTTAGTAAATCGATTTGAAATTTTCTTCTGAGATAATTCCCAGCTAACCAGATCTTGAGACAAAATTATAACTATATGGAAAAAAACCCCACATCCCTCACAGGATTCACTGTGCTACAATTAAAATAAAAACGGTGCCTCTGAACGTCTGGGTATGGCCGGGAGGAAGTCAGACCAAAGCCAATGCTGATCCTGGGCCCTTGTCCTCACTGGCTACCCCTCTCCTCAACTAGGACTCTTCCAAGAAATGCAATCGGCACTGGCTCCCCTCATTGTTATTCAAATCCTTATTTCTGACAGACTGAGATTCCCCAGGATCCCTGCATCCACAGGTAGGGAGAGTGAGCAGTGAAAACGGCTGTCGAAATATAGCTCTGCAACCGGAGTCCCCGGGCTGTCAGCAAGTACATACAAGTATGTCCAGGTATCGTCACTGCACTATCTTCTGTTTCTCAGTGCAGGATAACAGTGAGTGAAGTCATTTTCTGCTTGGCAATCCAGGGAGCCGCTCTAAGTCTGGGACCCAGAATCAGCCTGAGCAAGATGGCAAAGCCTGGCGAATTTGTTCCTAAACCACAAAACTCCCATTTCTGAACGGCTAAGTTTACTTTCAAAACTACTCCAACATTCCCCCTCCTCTCACACCCTACTATTCAAGTGCTCTGTTAACCCCTGACCAGTTTTGATAGTGAATCAGCCCATCCTGGCCACAACTGTAAACCTCACTTGCCTGAATCCTACTCAGCGTTACTGAATGACTGACTAAACTGATAAACTGATTTCTGCACAGGTGTCCATATCAGAGAGTGGCCCCACTCACAATTATTACACTTTGAAATCAGCCTTCAATAATGCCTTTAGTTTAAAAAAGAACATTCCAGAAAGTCTTTAGACACCACAGAGTCGTGTAGAGTTGGATATTCTCCAGCACGCCAGCCTGGCGGCAATCATCCTGTAGGATCCAGGCCTAAGCTTGTGAACTCCAGACACATTTGGCTCTCTCCTGTCTGTAGGCCAAAGGCTGACTTGATGGATTGGTATCGGCTGTTCCTTCGACAACCACTTCATCACTTCATCAGCCCACTGAGCCTGGCTGCCACTCAAGCAGTGCACGGAGAGTGAGTTTTGATACACTGATACTGTAGTACACGGGCTCCATCGCAACCCCAACTTTATCCCTCCTGACTCACTCATAGCACTGAAAGCCATAAAGAAGATGAGGCAGGAGGGGAGAGATGGGTATCAGGCAAGCCAGCCATTTACAGGTGCAGGGCAACAAAGGACATGGCTTTTGCATGGATTGGCAGCCCTGACCAAAGCTCAGGGCGAGGCCGAGAGTCACCAAAGCCAATCTCAAATACTATTCTTTTTGTTGTGTGTGTTGGAGAGTGGTATTCAGAGTTGATAAAGGGAAAGCTACACTGTAGTCTGCGCCTCTGGTATCAAATAATTGATGATGCAAAGTCAGGAGTAGCATTTGTTGGTATAGGGCAAATACATGAATACTAATAGCCACAATTTGTAAGCGTTTCCCATAAATTCTTACTAATATTTATAATGATCCTGCAGGGTCACTCTTATTCCCATTTTACATCTATGTAAACTGAGGCTTAGAGGGGTGACTAATATTGGAGCTGGGGTTTGAATTCATCTATGTCTAGCTCCAAAACCCCATGCTCTTGTCACTATGCCCCATTGCTTTCCTGCACCGTGCTGCTCTGTTTAATCAGGGTGGGTCTGCTTAAAGAGCATGCCTCCAACAAAGATGTCTCTCCATAACCCATCCCACAGCAACGGGGGAGGACACATCTGCCGGGAGTGGGGAAATGATACAGGGAAGGCTTCAAGGAGGTGGCTGCAGCTGAACTGGGCCTTGAAGGATGGGTGGAATTTTCACAGACAGAGCTGGAAGGAAAGAATATTCCTGAAACTGGCTATAGTGTGCACAAAGGCATAGAAAATGGCAGGGTTAAAGGCATGGACTTTGGAGTGAGAAAGAGCTGGGTTTAAATCGAGCTCTGCCATGTACTAGCTGCATTTAATAGCCTCCGCCTTCCTATGTTACCCGCCAACTTCCTACTCACACCCTCTCACATTCACCCATCCAGTGTGCAGGTGCCAGCTTGCACTGGCTTGCAAGAACCGATTGTGCACATGTCTTCCCAACTCTGAGGTCAGTGCTCTCACATAATGCAGCTGGAAATAAATCCCGGTGGGAATATTTACACCATGGAAATTGGCAAACGCCACAAATCAGATTTTGTTTTTCTTTTAGAGAGATGGTTGTTAAACATTAGCCAGCACACCACTGCATAAACTCTCCAGCGGTGGAGCCAGGGTATTTGCATTTTCTCAAAAGCTCCACATTAACTCTGCAGGCTGGCCACTCACAAAGCTTCTTGGGGTAGTAGATCTCAACCTTAGCTATGCATCAGAATCACTGAAGGGGGAGCTTGCTAATATGTGTGCTAATATGTGCTATTCCTGGATCGCCTTCCTAAAATCCTAATTCAGTGGGTCGAGTGAAGCCCAGGAATCCGTCCTTTTACAAGATCTCCCACTCCCCATGATTCTGTTGGAGGTGATCTAGGGCATTTTGTTTCACCTCAAGTTAATAGGCACCGCAGGTAACAGAGGAAGAAAGAGCAAAATGCAGGACTCTCCGCCTGTGTGAATCACAGACATCTGAGAAATTAAGAGAATCACCAAAATTTCTTACCAGCTTTTCCCTTTTTACCATTGAGAAAGTAATTGATTAAGCATCTGGAGACAAAACTCTCATCATAATGCAGGTGGCAAAAAAGCACAGGAACAAAATGCACAAAGTAAAAGAGAGTTTACCATCTAGGCAGGGCGATTTCTCTTGGCCATCTGTCTCCCCAAATCATGCACTAGGTACGTACGTAATATACCTGAGAAAATTACTGGAAAAACGACAGTTTGGGAGGCATCAAAGTCCCATCTTGGAAAAAGGATGAGGTTTGGAGGGTGGAATGGAGAAGAAAGTCAAAAAGGCAAAAAGAGATAGTAGGTAAGCAGGCAGGTTCTGGAATCAAACTGCCTGGGTTTAAATCTCTGTCCTGCCACTTATTCATGGTGTGACCTCAAGTTATATATTAACTCTGTGCCACACATTCCTTATGTGTAAAACAAGGTTATTGTTAGTAACTACCTCCTGGGATTGTCATGAAAATTACAAGAATTAATATTTGTTAAGTGCTTAGAACACTGCCTGGCACATAAGAAGTACAATATGTATTTGTTAAACAAATAAATGGCCAGTTAGAAAGGAATACGTTCCTGAGGGCTGTGAGCCAGACATTGTTTTCATGGCTGAATTAGAGTCTGCCCACTTGCTTAATGAAAATAAAATGGGTGGGAAGTGCAACATGGATCCCCTCCATTAAACTCTCACTTGCCTGGGAATGGAAACCACTGGGATTGTTTAATGTGAGAGCTTGCCTGACACTGAGGTGACATACGAGTGAGGGGAAACATAAACATCTCTGCTGTGCGTGGCTAGACTATTTTTCTGAAAGAATGTGGAAGATACGTAATTATTTTCATAATTCATCATATAAATAATGCAGTTCTCCAAGCTCATTTGGTGTTACCTAAAACACGGAGTTGCACGATTTCACTTTGTGGGCCACGTCTCTCCTGGCATTTTTCTTAGTCAGACTAGTTATCCCTTACTGCCCAGCGGTCCCAGTGCACACCTGTTCTGGTTGTAACAATAGGGACCAGGTCTGGGCTCCACAAATTCAGCACATGTGGAGACCTACGTGGCGGCCAAGGAGAGCAGATAGCTAATTAACAGATATTCAAAACTGAGGCCTAAAAGGAAAAAAAATAAAGGAAATGGAACAATTTTATCAGGGAAGACCAAAGAGTGATTTGACTGGTTTCTAGGAACTGTAAGGCATCGCTAAATGAAGAGGAAGATGGTATCGTAAATCTCCGTTAAGGAAAAATGAGAGCGAAGTTACACTGTCAGTAACTTAGACCAGATATAAAGAACTTCCTGAGAGAAAAGGGTAATAGGCACTGCTGTGGATTATTGGGTAGGGCAGAGAAAGGCCAAGGGACCTGGCTCAAGCAGTTTTCTTTTTTTTATTTTCTTTGTTTAATTTTATTTATTTATTTATTATACAGCAGGATCTTTTTTTTGAATATTTGAATTTTATTTATTTTTTTATACAGCAGGTTCTTATTTCAAGCAGTTTTTAACAGGGTCTCCTGGAATAGTCCCAATGTAGTTCCTCCTAGAGGGATGGAAATGAACTAAATGTTGCCTCAAGATCTCTTCCTATGAGTATGTAACTGGAAATATCCATGGGAATATCCTGGAGCCACCACCGATGTCCCTAGGGATATGAGGATGCAGAGTTGGGGGCTGTGGCCTCTTTATTGACACAGATTACACAGAAGATGTGGTCCCACAGGGGAGGCAAAGGAAGCAAGCACCTTAGCCCATCCCCAGTTTATCCTTTTGTCTTTAAACTATCCGTCTCGTTTAAGATAGTCAGGTCCAAGTTAGATTAGATTACAGCAAGGAAATAGGATTCTTTTAAGTAGATAATATAAAACATGTCTAAGGAAACTCAATGATAATTGCATTATCTCTGGCACACTGTCAGAGAATTATCTGTATTGTATTAGATGGTGGAAGGATGCCAAAAAGCTATTTAAAATGCAAACCCAGTTGTGCTAGTCAATCAGTCATTGGTTACAAATGAATTAAAAGCTGGAAGGTTTCATATTCATAATTCCAGTCACCCTCCTTTACCAACAGTGACGAGAACTGAATACAATTAACAGGTGACAGCTTGCACAGGAAGAAAAAAATCCTTGTGACGATAATCTCATCTCCTGACCCTTCTTCCTCTTTCCTGCACCCAGGTCAGGCTGTTTGCAAAATGTCAGCCAACGGAGCAGCAGCCTGTGCACACTTCAGTCGCTGCTGAGAATTGTCACTAATTCCGTTTTCGTGATACCTTAACGCTTGATTCATAATATGTTCAATCTGGACTAGATGAGGGTGAAAACACTGGTAATGATTTCCCTCCCCCAATGCTCACTTCTTTTACTGGTGACTAGTTGGAAAGCCCAAGACAGTTGTCACTAGTACACCAGGGCAAGGGGACCTTCTTGTCAATTACATGGCATCAACCCCATTCAGCATTTCTTTGACTGGATCCTACTGAATGACAGGAAAATCTTTACTATTAAAGCTGATTAAAAAAGCCCGCTGACTGGACTATTAAAGCTGGGCCTATTTCTGCAGTGCTAGCTGATCTAGACTTTAGAATGTATTTCCTGTCCCTAGTTGTAAGAGGACCTACTGTAATGCGTGGGGTGGGAGGAGAGATGGGGAATTTCTGGAGAGATGGTAAAAATAATATTTTTTGTCTCCAAGGCAACATAGGAGAGTATTGTCTTCCCATAATTTTTTTTTCCAGGCATGACTACAGATCTCATGGGTCTGATGAGCCTCTATATATTCAAGAAAAAAAATTAAGTCCTTGACTCCTTAGGATACTATACAGTTGCCACAGTGATTATCTTAGAACTCACCCTCCATTATGACAAATAAGCTCTTTCCTTTAATATTTATCTCGTAAAGAGTAAGAGAATGAGGAGTACAGAATGAATGCAAGACAAGCTCAAGATGTTTTATTGTTTCACACCCATTGTTTTTGTTGTCTAGGACACAATGGAAGCAAGAAGAGCAAGGCTCTATTTTCAACAAAAGCTCAGAATCTCACAGGAAACAGGACCATCTGAATAATGAAAGCAATTGACTAACCCCAAAGGAGTTACATTCAGCCCAAGAGATGCCATAATAGGAAAGTTAAATCTTTGCTTTTGGTAGGCCACCGCGCCTTCCTTTGATAATACCCTAAATCTCCTTTGGAAAACAACTCCTTCACCACTCTCAGTTCATGTGGCTGACCTCATCCCCCTGACTTCACAGAAAAGCAGGTGACTCAGTCCTGGTGAATAAATCTCAAGATATTAACTGAAATTATTGGAAAGGAGAGTCTTCCTACTAGGACTGCGAAGCTAATAGGATGTAAATCTAGAGCTGTCCGTATCCATCTTGGCTGATAATAACACCGAATTAGAGAAAAGCAGAACCAGGTGATAGAAGCAGATTCCTAATGATCTGGCCGTAATACTTTGATCCAGCCATGCCTGATGCTAAATACCTCTCTGGATTGTTTACTTACATGAGGCAATTTTTCTTCCAAAACCACTTTGAGTTATTTCCTTTCTTATACACAACTAAAAAAGTCCCAATTCATGTACAACCAAACTATGATATCTGTTATTTGGAGTCCTTTGGAATCCAATTAATTGCATGATTACTGCCTTTACTGTGAACGGTGTCACTATTCCCGCAATTGTGCCATTGCTTGGATTTGACTAGACTCCTTTAAGAAAAATTATACAGTGAGCCCACAAGAAAAGATATCTTTCTATTCAGCAAATACAATCTAGACTAGCAAAACAACTTGACCTACTTCTTAGTTTAAGAAGTCACTATTTTATAGGATTATTTTAAAATCTGATTATGTTCCTGGAAAGAGGGGCAGTGTCTCTCCGAAGAGAAATATTAGTGTCAAGAGCCAGGCTATAAATCTGCTGAGAGTTTTCAATGAGTAAACATAACTGATTATATAGAGAGGGAATTACTGATTTGACAGTACAGGTGGAGGTAGGGATAGGAATATTGGAATGATTTGGATTTTAGGAACTGGGGAAACAATCAGAGAGGGAAGAGGTGGAGTGAAGGCTAAGTAATAGAAGGAGAGGTGTGGTGTGGAGAAATAAGAATTTCTCTATCCTAAGTTATCCTTAGGATTAAGCCCCCAATAATCTAACCAGAGTTATACCTAGCATAAGGGCAGAGATCATGTACCACATTACAAAAAAATTTTGGAGAAAATGTCTAAATATATGTAAATTTACTTATCTCTAAATTATGTACATAATCTATTATAATTCACTAATATCTCAAGGCAAAATATACACTTAGGATGAGATACGATCAACAATAATAATGGACATAAAGAGGTTTTTTAAAAATTGTCTTCTCAATAATTTTGTTTTGTTTTGCTTGGAAAACTGCTTTTCTAAATTAATTAGATCACCACTGTCTTTACCTGATAACTCAATAGCTGATGAATAGCTCATACCACAAAACAGGAGACGTGCCAGCTCTGCCATTTTACTGTTCATTTGTGCTTACATGTTGAGTATGATCTTCAATCCACAGTTGCTTCGAAGAAATATTTATTAAGCCAAGTGTTCATTTTGTGAGTTTATTTAATTAAAATCAGATAATATAATTCATAAATTCACTGATCTGGAATACATAAACTGCAACGTATTGCAATGTTCTGAAGGTAGATCAATGAGTTTCTGGTTGTGAAATTCTTACCCTTCACTCAGGATATCTTGTGAATCAGGTGGAATGAAACCCTCTAACATATATACTAAATAAGGGTACAAATGTCAATCTGAATATCAAATGTAAACACAACCTAATTCCTTTCATGTAATGAAAGTTAAGATAACACTAGAATTTCTAATATTTTCTTCCAGCATGCCATTTTGGAGACTACCACTCTAGAATCCTCTTCAGTGTGCCCACGTAGACATGGGCCATCGTAAAAGACCTAAGTCATGTTTCATTTATTATCTACTGGATGGGCCTTATGTAGTATCAGGAGTTACCATGCCAGCATTATAGAGCCAAAATCACCCTTTATTCTTTGTGACTCCTGAAATGAATTTTAAAAACTGATTTTCTTTTCTTATTTGTTGATAAAGGACTTATAATGTAAATGCTGGTAGAAGCAAAATAAGTTTCAGATGCTGTCAATCATCATCAAGCCTGACTATGGCAATTTCCAAGCACTTAGGTCTTCATACCATAGCTGACAGCCAAGCAGCACTAATGTCTATACAGTTGTGGCTACTTAAATTGCCGGTAGAATATATGATCAGAAACCAATAGCCCTGTGGACTTTTTTTTTTTTTTTTTTTTTTGGCCGCACCGCGTAGCATGCGGGATCTTAGTTCCCTGACCAGGGATCAAACTCGCGCCCGCTGCAGTGGAAGCACGGAGTCTTAACCACTGGACCTCCAGGGAAGTCCTGGCCCTATTACCAACCAAGAACTAGAAAGTGCTAATCACACCACACCCAGAGTTGTGTTTGAGAGTGTGGTGAGGGAACAGAAACTAGCAGGAAAAGTTTGCTGAGGACTTAAATGGCTTAAACTACTTGATCTTCATCTGAAGGGAACTGAATTGGGTGCAGAGGGACTTGGAATGCCAGCTGCCAATGGAAAACTGGGGAAGAAGTAAAGGACAACGATGTTCACAGAAAGACACCCTATGAGGTGAAGCCCTCAGGCAGCCTAATTATAGACTGAGTCTTGGGCTTTGCAATGTGGTCTTGGGACAACTACCTCCTTCTTTGCCCAGATGGAGAAACATGAAAAGACACTATTTTTGGTACCAGCTAGCAACACAAGTTGGCAGCTTGGTAGATGGCCTAATGCAGACCAGCGTCACAGAGACAGGGAAACAGACACTGAGAAGTTAGTTCATCTCAGCCAAGAAATAGACACAGAGTCGGAAGTTGTATCCCTTGCTTATATACAGTTTGTTGTTTAGTTTGATCCCTACCAAAATTACCACCTTTGCTAAGTATCCTTAACTCCTGATGAACTGCTGGGCAAATCGTACCTTTGGCAATATTGGTTTTTAGTAACCCCCCTCACTTCTCTTTTAGTTTCCCTTGCCCCTTTCCTGGTACTCCTGATTCATCCTACACTTAACCTAGATGTTGTCCTCAAAAAGCCAGTGCCAGTTGGCTGTCAATGAACTCTCAATAAGAATTGTCTATTAATTGCCGAATTGTCTAGTAATGGCTTACAGCATTCCCTTACACAGAGGTTCTTTCCTCCCCTTTCTTTCTTTCCATTTTTGCAAGACATTCCTGAAGACTAGAAAGTCTTCCATAGACAAGTAAATTAAATCTTAAATGAAATTTCAGATGCCATGAAAGGGAATGAAGGAAATAGTTCATGTAAGGGACTCACCCAATAATTTTTAATCATACTACCTAGGCTCCTTTAAGGCCAACTCTGTGTTAAGCAGAGCAGTTAGATACTTATTGTATATATACTATTGGCAGGAAATATTATTGGCATTTTCTTTTCTCCTTATCCAACATCTGGTTGTTTGTTATGTGCATTATCACATTTAATACTCAAGACAATCATACGTGGCTGTGCTGTTATGACTTCCCCCATTAATAGATGAGTAAATTAAAATCCGAAAAGGTTAAGGAATTAGATGAGAGCATAAAGATAGTAATTGGCAGAGCTGACACTGAAACCCAGGTTGTCTCCGGAGTTGGTATTCTTAAAACTACTTTCAACTGCCTATTGGGAAGTAGGAATGAAAAAGGGTTGTGAGTATCGTTGACCTCAAGACACTTATAATGGAAAAGGCAGGGTCCTTCCTGGGTTCATGAAGTATTATGCTTTCTCTGGTCACCATCTCCTGTATTCATGTGCACCATGGACTGAGGGCACCCTACATCTCACTTTCTAAGAATACTCAGGACACTTCCTATCGCCACTGTTCCAGACCCTTGCAGAAGGGCAGAATGGCAGGACAGATCCGCAGGGTTAGTGCATACATTGCTCAGCTTCCCTGAGATCACAAGCAATGAGAATTTTGTATCTATTCTCCTCTCTCTCTCCATCTCATTCTCTAATGTCCTTTCATGCATGGTAGCATTGACCAGTGTTAACCTTTGGCCAAATAACGTCAATTTTTCTAATGTTATGAGAGCTATTGATTCCAAGGCTCATAAAGTCCTGGAGGATCCCTGTTGTCAAGAATGGATCATTAACTCTTCACATATCTAGTGAAGGACTGCTAGATTAAATTTCTCATTAAGTATGCAGAGGTCAAAGACTTTGGAATAAGCAACAAGATGCCCTCAATATATGGATGGATGTTAACGGGCTGTTCCATTGCCACTGGGGGAAATGGACCAATTTATCATCCTACAGATGCTGGAGAGGATTTCTTATCCCCTTTGTACTAATATAAACATACTCAAGAAATTCTATCTCAAATCCCTCTCAGCCAATCATACTTCCCATCTTTACGAGTCCATTAAAAATAGGGGCCATCCATCACTGTAGGAAAGCTATTCATGGAGAAGCAAAGGAAGCAGAGGAAGTGGAGAACACAGATTCCAAATTTAACCTGGAATTTTCAGATAGGTTTCATATAAGCTCCTGCAACCAGAACTCCTAGCCAAAATAAGTAACGGGCTAAGGCAGACAAAATATTCCTCTGAGCCCTGCTACTAATACCTAAAAACTCTTCCTTTAGAGATAGGTTCATTATTGGGGGGCTTATTTAAGGCTACAGCAGCTATTAAAATACAAATATCCTGTGATTAGGAGTATGGTGATTATAAAGTCATGATGTTCTAAGGCGTTCACGGCAATCACTCTTGTTGCTTAATTGTAGTGTTTAATACGGTGGAATATTTGATGTGGATATGTCCAAAGAGGCCTTCTATTTCAATCTTTCACTCAGCTCACCAATCTCCTCTACAACATTCCTGACAGATAGGGTTCCAAGAGATGACTGGGAACTCTTTACTTTCCAAGGCAGCCCACTTTGCCACAGGTGTTTCAAATTGAGTCCAGATCGACCTCTCTAGAAGCTCTACTCCTTAGCATTGGTGCAGTCCCCTAGACCCTCAATCTGAAATTAAAGCAAATAATACCCCCTCTCCCTAGCCTTTTACATAAAGGAAAATAGTGTTGACAGAGGTGAAATCTCCTAATTTTTAAGTGTTGGCAACTAATTTGAAAGTCTCCAAACTACTCAGCGGAGAGAAATTGGAACTCTATGCATTACCGGTAAGGGTGTAAAATGGTACAGCCACTGTGGAAAACTGTATAGCAGTTCCTTTAAAAAATTAGCATATAATTACCATATGATCCAGCAATTCCACCTCTGAGTGTATACCCGAAAGAATTTAAAGTAGGGATTCAAAGATATATTTGTACACCCATGTTCATAGAAGCATTATTCACAATAGCCAAAAGGTGGAAATAACCCAAATGTCCATCAACAGATGAGTGGCTGAACAAAATGTGGTATATCCATACAATGGAATATTAATCAGCCTTAATAAGGAAGGAAATTCTAACACATGCTACAACACGGATGAACTTTGAAAACATTAAGGTAAGAGAAATATACCAGAGACAACAGGACAAATATTTTATTATATCACTTATATGAGGTACCTAGAGTAATCAAATTCATAGATACAGAAAGCAGAACGGTAGTTGCCAGGGGCTGTAGGGAGCGGGGAAAGGGGAGCTATTTTTTTAATGGGTACAGAGTTTCACTTTTCGAAGATGAGAAAGTTCTGGAGATGGACGGTGGTGATGGTTGCCCAACAATGTGAATATCCTTTATGTCACTGAAGTTAAAACGTTAAATTTACCGTTAAAACGGCAAATTTTATGTAATATAGATTTACCACTTTAAAAAAATGGTGAAATCTGAACAAAAATGAAGCTTAATAGTAAAAAATACTCAATTGTACAAGTAAAACATGTCTACATGGCATCAGAACTGGACCCAGGTGTCTAACTGAGGCCTAGCCAACACCAAGTATAATAGACTTTATCACCTCTCTTGATCTAGATCAGGGATTTTTAATAAGCACAGACTTATTCTCATACTAAGACGATAACACTTTCTCAGTGTTACACTGTGAAAGGAATTGCTCCAAGCACCATTCATTTATTAACTCATTTAATCCTCCCAACAATCCTGTGATTTTTATTAGCCTTATCTTATTGAGGAAGAAACTGAAGCCTGCCAACAGCATTATGTGGTTTCTAAAACATTCAATACATAGGAAGATTGTGGTCCACTACGAACTTCCACATATGTTTTTCCTTTCCATGTACTTATGCATAGTCAGTTTCCCCCCATTGCCATGAGTATTCTGTTTTCTGTTTTACTGGCTATTTCTCCCAACTTGGAATAAAGACACAGAAGTGAGCTTATCAGGTTTTCCTATAGGACAAACTTACTGAAACCAGCAAATATTGCTACTCACATAGCTAATATATCCCCACTCCAGGGTCATTTGGCACCTAAAGCCAACATTGGGATAGGGGTTGGGGTGTGGTCAGCCGGTTTAAACCCACATCGTAGGCCAATTTGTTCACTTATGCATCACTGTAATTAAATGTAGCAGCTCCTCTGTAAGTAGATTTCAGTAGGTAGAGATAATCTTGGTTGAACTTGGGAAGGAAAACATCCACTGATCAAATGAGGGACACTGAAAGGTGACTAGTGGAAGTACTGAACACTGAATATCTCACTAGCTATTCTGCCTCAGCCCCCTCACCCCTTGCCAATTTATGTTTGCACTTCAACTTTGCCACTAGCAGCCAACATTCAGAACCTCAGCTGAGTCCTCTCCCAGTGCTAGTTTATGAGATTATGGAGAGATTACTCAAAACCCCAGCATCGGTGTCTGGAAAGAAGAACCAAAACAGCAAGAGATCAGGGAAGTGTTTTAAATGAAGAATGCCCAAAGGACCTGGGACGTTAGTTTGGAGAAGAGAACGTTTAGTGCCACTAAGCCTTGTTTCTAATAGAATAGCAGTAGCAATGGTTGTACTCAATGCCAAGAACTGATCTAATAAACCCTGCCTACACATCACTTCATTTAATCTTCACAAAAACTCCATAAAGAAGGTACCAGTGTTATCCTTAGTCTACAGGTGAGATGATAATTTTAGGTTAAGAGAGGGTAAGTTAACATAGTGAGTAGGTAGTAAAGTTTACCACACTACCTGATTATACACTCCCTGTTCACCGCTATCACCAAACCTTGTTTGTTTCTTTCACAGTAATTCCTACAATTTGTATTTTGTTGTTGTCCATTCCCTAACGAGATGCTAAACTTTAAAGGGACAAGAACCATATCTAGTAGTATTCCACGTTACATCTCCACAGCATAGCATGGTGCCTATATATTACTTAGCACTCAGTAAACACTTACGGGAGGGAGGGGAGCAAAGAAGAAGGGAGAAACTAAAACCCAGGCAGATTTAACTCCAGAGCCTGTGCTCTTAACTACTAAATGACACTGCTGAATTGTTGTAGGCTGCCAGCACCAAATTTTGGCCAATACTCTGGTTCAGTCATCTGCAAAGTTCACAATAAACCCAGATCCATGTGCTGTATCAAAGCAGCCAAATCAACAGCAGGCACAGCTCATCAGACAGTCTATTAAATGCTGTCTTACTCTGTTTGCCACCCCCATGGTCCAATTCTAGGCACCACTGTTCTCACTGGAATACACATTCTAACAAATCGTCCTACCATGTAGGGCTGACCCGGGCTGTGGTTCACACGAGCAGCTCCACAATTTTCTTGAGAAGCAAATATGCCAATGCACCTTTCCCGCACTGCAGCAGCCTCGGTACAAGAATCATCTATTTCACCCTCTGTCCCCCTGTTTTAATTAGTCCTCTTTCTAAGCTCCTCAGTGGCTTTGCTATGAAAAACCGTTAAAATTAAAAGAACGTTTTCATGATTAAATCCCCTCCCTGCACTTCCAAACCTTCAGTTGTCTATTTATGACTGTGAGATTCATTTTACCAAGTTCTATTTCTAGGCCACTAATATCATCTCATGCAGAGAGAAAGATGTATTCAGCATTCCATGTGGTGTCATTTTCTGAAGGGGGTGAAGTCTCGTCTCCAAGGCCTTCCTATTCTTTTTTTACAGAGTTTTAGAATATATAAACCAACTGTTTTGAAGAAATAGCTCCCTTATGTCCCTGCCATTCATATCACTGGTTTCTAATGGTGAAAAGTGAATGTATATCCCATGACATAGTGAAGACAGTTCTCAAGGAAAAATAACTCTCCTTCAGGGAAGACTTGATGTTCTCTAGGACTTGGTGAAATCCAAGCTAAAATGCAAATTTTTTCCTCAAGTCCTCCCAGGAGCTGAAAAATCGAAGACCTGCTACCAAAAGGCTTTTTCCTCCTTGGATGTGATACCCTGAAACCTATCTGAAAATGTCAATTGAAACTTTAGCAAATGCAAATCAACTGACTAGGTCAGTGGTTTGTGTTGCTCTCTTTGTGAAATCCCCACTGGCTTAGGAGACCTCGGTTGAATCTGGGAAGAAAAGACACAGGGATTTTAGATCTTTAGGAAAGTTATCAACATGAATTTTGGATAAGATATAATGAAAATGTAGTAATGTACAAGAAACTAAAATATTAGCTCTGTATGTCAATATCTTCAATGTTCTTGTTATCGCTGAACTAACTCATACAGAATCTGTCATGACTGCATGTTTGTAACACAATCCGAGTTACTTCATATACTATAGCTTAGATATAATAAAAGCTATCATTAAAAAGCACTTAATATATGTCAGGCACTATGCCTTGTGTTTTCATTTTTTCAATTATTCGATCTTCACAACAACTATACAACACAGGTACTACTATTATTCTCATTTTATACATGGGGAAGCTGAGGTACAGAGAAGTAACTAACACGCTCCATGATCACAGAGCTCATAACTGACAGAGCTGAGATTACAACACAGGTCTGTCTCTTTCCAAATATCACTCTCTTAGCCACTATCCTATACTACCTCTCAGATAAGACAAGGAGTAGGGTTTAAGAGGGCTAGGTGAAAAATAAGTAGCATGAAATGATCATGATCGGGCTGTTTAAACAGTAAAACAAACTCTAAGAATCTACTTATTCTGGAGATTGGTTTAAGATGGCAGCGTAGAAGGATGTGCTCTCGCTCCCTCTTGCAAGAGCACGGGAATCACAACTAACTGCTGAACAATCATCAACAGGAAGACACTGGAACTCACCAGAAAAGACACCCCACATGCAAAGACAAAGGAGAGGCCACAATGAGACGGTAGCAGAGGCGCAGTCACAGTAAAATCAAATCCCATAACTGGTGGGTGGGTGACCACAGACTGGAGAACACTTATACCACAGAAGTCCACACGCTGGAGTGAAGGTTCTGAGCCCCACGTCAGGCTTCCCAACCTGGGGGTCTGGCAATAGGAGGAGGAATTCCTAGAGAATCAGACTTTGAAGCCTAGTGGAAACTGATTGCAGGACTTCGACAGGACTGGGGGAAACAGAGACTCCACTCTTGGGAGGGCACACAGTGCATCGGGGCCCAGAAGAAGGAGCAGTAACACCATAGGAGACTGAACCAGACCTACCTGCTAGTGTTGGAGGGTCCCCTGCAGAAGCGGGGAGTGGCTGTGTCTCACTGTGAGGACAAGGACACTGGCAGCAGAAGTTCTGGGAAGTACTCCTTGGTGTGAGCCCTCCCAGAGTCTGCCATTAGCCCCACCAAATAGCCCAGGTAGGCTCCAGTGTTGGGTCGCCTCAGGCCAAACAACCAACAGGGAGGGAACCCAGCCCCACCCATCAGCAGTGGACTAAAGTTTTACTGAGCTCTACCCACCAGAGCAACACCCAGCTCTTCCCACCACCAGTCCCTCCCATCAGGAAACTTGCACAAGCCTCTTAGATAGCCTCATCCACCAGAGGGCAGACAGCAGAAGCAAGAAGAACTACAGTCCTGCAGCCTGTGGAACAAAAACCACATTCACAGAAAGACAGACAAGATGAAAAGGCAGAGGGCTATGTACCAGATGAAGGAACAAGAAAAAACCCTGGAAAAACAACTAAATGAAGTGGAGTTAGGCAAACTTCCAGAAAAAATAATTCAGAATAAAGATAGTGAAGATGCTCCAGGACCTCGGAAAAAGATCAGAGGCAAAGATCGAGAATATGCAAGAGATGTTTAAAAAAGACCAAGAAGAATTAAAGAACAAACAAACAGAGGTGAACAATACAATAACTGAAATGAAAACTACACTAGAAGGAATCAATAGCAGAATAACTGAGGCAGAAGAACTCATAAGTAACGTGGAACACAGAATGGTGGAATTTACTACTACGGAACAGAATAAAGAAAAAAAAGTATGAAAAGAAATGAAGACAACCCAAGAGACTTCTGGGACAACATTAAATGTACCAACATTCGCATTATAGGGGTCCCAGAAGGAAAAGAGAGAGAGAAAATATTTGAAGAAGTTACATGCGAAAATTCCCCTAACATGGGAAAGGAAATGGCCACCCAAGTCCAGGAAGTGCAGAGAGTCCCATACAGAATAAACTCAAGGAGAAACATGCTGTGACACACAGTAATCAAATTGACAAAAATTAAAGACAAAGAAAAATTATTGAAAGCAGCAAGGGAAAAACGACAAATAACATACAAGGGAACTTCCATAAGGTTAACAGCTGAGTTCTCAGCAGAAGTTCTACAGGCTAGAAGGGAGTAGCATGACATATTTAAAGTGATGAAAGGGAAGAACCTACAACCAAGATTACTCTACCCAGCAAGGATCTCATTCAGATTCAATGGAGAAATCAAAAGCTTTACAGACAAGCAAAAGCTAAGAGAATTCAGCACCACCAAACAGGCTCTACAACAAATGCTAAAGGAACTTCTCTAAGTGGGAAACACAAGAGAAGAAAAGGACCTACAAAAACATACCAAAAACAATAAAGAAGATGGTAACAGGAACATACATACCGATAATTACCTTAAATGTGAGTGGATTAAATGCTCCAACCAAAAGACACAGGCTCACTGAATGGATACAAAAACAAGACCCATATATATGTTGTCTACAAGAGACCTACTTCAGACCTAGGGACACATACAGACTGAAATTGAGGGGATGGAAAACGATATTCCATGCAAATGGAAATCAAAAGAAAGCTGGAGGAGCACTACACTTATCAGATAAAATAGACTTTAAAATAAAGAATGGTACAAGAGACAAGGAAGGACACTACATAATGATCAAGGGACCAATCCAAAAAGAAGATATAACACTTATAAATATATATGCACCCAACATAGGAGCACCACAATACATAAGGCAACTGCTAACAGCTATAAAAGAAGAAATTGACAGTAACACAATAATAGTGGGCAACTTTAACACCTCACTTACACCAATGGACAGATCATCCAAACGGAATATTAATAAGGAAACACAAGCTTTAAATGACACAACAGACCAGACAGATTTAGTTGATATTTATAGGACATTTCATCCAAAAATAGCAGATTACACTTTCTTCTCAAGTGCACATGGAACATTCTCCAGGATAGATCACATCTTGAGTGACAAATCAAGCTTCAGTAAACTTAAGAGAATTGAAATCATATCAAGCATGTTTTCTGACCACAACACTATGAGATTAGAAATCAATTAAGGGAAAGAAGTGAAAAAAACACAAACACATGTAGGCTAAACAATACACTACTAAATAACCAAGAGATCACTGAAGAAATCAAAGAGGAAATCAAAAAACCCCAAGAGACAAATGACAATGAAAACACGACGATCCAAAGCCTATGGGACGCAGCAAAAGCAGTTCTAAGAGGGAAGTTTATAGCAATACAATCCTACCTCAAGAAACAAGAAAAATCTCAAATAAAAAATCTAACCTTACACCTAAAGGAACCAGAGAAAGAAGAACAAACAAAACCCAAAGTTAGCAGAAGGAAAGAAATCATAAATATCAGATCAGAAATAAATGAAATAGAAATGAAACAATAGCAAAGATCAATAAAACTAAAAGCTGGTTCTTTGAGAAGATAAGCAAAATTGATGAACCATTAGCCAGACTCATCAAGAAAAAGAGGGAGAGGACTCAAATCAATAAAATTAGAAATGAAAAAGGAGAAGTTACAACAGACACCGCAGAAACACAAAGCATCCTAAGAGACTACTATAATAGCAAGATTATCTGAGACATAGACAAGGTTATTCTAAAATTTATATGAAAAGGCACAAGTCCTAGAATAGCTAAAACAACCTTGACAAAGAAGAATAAAGTGAGAGAAATCATCCTACCTGATATTAAGGCTTACTATATAGCTAAAGTAATCAAAATAGTGTTGTATTGGTGGAGGGATAGACATATCAATCAATGGACCATAACACAGAAGCTAAATAAACACCCACACAAATATGCCCAAATGATTTTTGACAGAGGTACAAAAGCAAATCAATAGAGGAAGAGTAGTCTTTTCAACAAATGGTACTAAAGTACTTGGACACTTGTAGGCATAAAAATGAACCTTGACCTAAACATCACACCTCATACAGAAGATTTCTCAAAATGAATGATGGACTTAAACATCAAACTATAGCTACTTTTTTAAGAAAAAAATAGGAGAAAATGTTTAGGTTCTAGGGATAGGCAAAAATTTCTTAGCCTTGATACTAAAAACATGATCCAGAAAAGGAAAACTGAATAACTAGACCTGTCTAAAATTTAAAACATTTGATCCATGAAAGACTCTGTTAAGAGAATGAAAAAGGCAAGTTATAGACAAGGAGAAAATATTTGCAACACATACATCTGACAAAGGGTAAATATCTAGAATGCATAAAGTACTCTCAAAACTCATTAGAAAAAAAATCCAAGTACAAAATAGGCAAAAAACATGAAGAGATATTTCCATAAAGGGGATATAAGGATGTCAAATAGGCACAGAAAAAGACACCGGCATACTTCATTTTAATGCACTTCACAGATGCTATGATTTTTACAAATCGAAGGTTTGTGGCAACCCTGCATCAAACAAGTCTATAGGCACCATTTTCCAAGAGCATTTGCTCATTTTGTGACTCTGTGTCACATTTTGGTAATTCCCAACATTTATTTCAACCTTTTATTATTATTATTATACTTATTATGCTGATCTGTGATCAGTGATATTTGATGTTACTATTGTAGTTGTTTTGGGGTGCCACGAACCACACTCATATAAGTAGGTGAACTTAACTGACAACTGTTGTGTGTGTTCTGACCACTACACTGACAGGCCATTCCCCCATTACTCTCCTTCTTCTCCAGGCCTCCCCATTCCTCCCTATAAATATTAAAATTAGGCTAATTAATAACACTACAGTGGCCTCTAAGTTTTCAAGTGAAAGGAAAAGTCACATCTCTCACCTTAATTCAAAAGTTAGAAATGATTAAGCTTAGTGAGGAAGGCATGTTGAAAGCCGAGATAGCCCAAATCTAGGCCTCTTGTGCTAGTTAGCTAAGTTGTAGATGCAAAGGAAAAGTTCTTGAAAGATGTTAAAAGTTCCAGTGAACACATGAATGATAAGAAAGTGAAACAGCCTTATTGCTGATATAAAGCTTTAGTGGTCTATATAGATTAAACCTACCACAACATTCCCTTAAGCCAAAGCCCGATCCAGAGCAAGGCCAAATTTTAGGTCCTTTAATGGCCCTAACTCTCTTCAATTCTATGAAGGCTGAGAGAGGTGAGGAAGCTGCAGAAGAAAAGTTCAAACCTAGCAGAGGTTGGTTCATGAGGTTTGAGGAAAGAAGGTGTTTCCATACATAAAAGTGCAAAGTGAAGCAGCAAGTGCTGATGTAGAATGATGTAGAAGATACAGCAAGTTATCCAGAAGATCTAGCTAAGAAAATTTATGAAGACAGTTACACTAAACAACAGATTTTTGATGTAGGTGAAACAGTCTAATATTGGAAGAGGATACCATGTAGGACTTTCACAGCTAGAGAGAAGAAGTCAATGCCTGGTTTCAAAGCTTCAAAGGACAGGTTGACTCTCTTTTTAGGGGTTAATGCAGCTGGGGACTTAAACTTGAAAAGCCAATGCTCATTTACCATTCTGAAAATCCTAGGGCCCTTAAAAAATATGCTAACTCTACTCTGCCTGTGCTCTATAAAAGGAACAACAAAGCCTGGATGAAAGCACATCTCTTTACAACGTAGTTTATCAAATATTTTAAGTCCACTGTTGAGAGATACTGCTCAGAAAAAAAAGATTCCTTTCAAAATATTACTCCTATTGACAACGCACCAGGTTACCCAAGAGCTCTGATGGAGATGTGCAATGAGATCAATGTTGTTTTCCTGCCTGCTAATACAGCATCCATACTGCACCCCATGGATCGAGGAGTCATTTCAACTTTCAAGTCTTACTATTTAAGAAAGGCATTTCATAAGGTGATAGCTGCCATAGATAGTGATAACTCTGATGGATCTGGGCAAAGTAAATTGAAACTTTCTGAAAAGGATTCACCATTCCAGAAGCCATTAAGAACTTTGGTGATTCATGGGAAGAGGGCAAAATATCAACATTAACAAGAGTTTGGAAGAAGCTGATTCCAACCCTCACGGATGACTTTGAGGAGTTCAAGACTTCAGTGGAGGAAGTCACTGCAGATGTGGTGGAAATAGCAAGAGAACTAGCAGTGGAAGGGGAGCCTGAAGATGTGACTGAATGTCTACAATTTTATGATAAAACTTCAATGGATGAGGAGTTGCTTTTTATGGATGAGCAAAGAAAGTGGCTTCTTGGGATGGAATCTACTCCTAGTGAAGACGTTTTGAAGATTGCTGAAATGACAACAAAAGATTTAGAATATTACATAAACTTAGTTGGTAAAGCAGCAGCAGGGTTTGAGAGGATTGACTGTAATTTTGAAAGAAGTTCTATGTGGGTAAAACGCTAGTAAATAGTATTGCATACTACAGAGAAATCATTCATGAAAGGAAGAATCAATCAATGTGGCAAACTTCATTGTTGTCTTATTTTAAGAAATTGCCAGAGCCACCCCAACCTTGAGCAACCACCATCCTGATCAGTCAGCAGCCATCAACATAGAGGCAAGACCTTCCACCAGAAAAAAGATTACGACTAGTGAAGTCTCAGATGATGGTTAGCATTTTTTAGCAATGACATCTTTTGGGGTATGTACATTGTTTTTTCAGACATAATGCTATTACACACTCAGTAGCCTACAGTACAGTGTAAACATAACTTTTATATGCACTGGGAAACCAAAAAATCATGTGAGTCACTTTATTTTAATTTTTGCTTTATTGTGGTGGTCTGGAACCGAACCTGCAGTATCTCTGAAATCTACCTATATTTAGCATCATTTACCATCAGAGAGATGAAACTTAAAACCACAATGATATATTATGACACACCTATTAGAAATGCTAAAATAAAAAATAGAGACAACACCAAATGCTGGAGAGTATGCAGAGGAATAAGATCATTCATATATTGTCATTGGGAATTTAAATGGTACAGCCACTCTGGAAAAAAGTTTGGCAGTTATTTATAAAACTAAACATGCAACTACCATATGACCCCAGCAGTTGCACATCTGAGCATTTATCCCAGAGAACTAAAATTTCCATGTACACAAAAACATGTACACAGATATCAATAGCAGTTATATTCAATTGCCAAAAACTGGATTCAACCCAGAGGTCCTTGAACAGTAAACGATTAAATGATTAAACAAACCATGTTACATCCATGCCATGGAAAACTACTCAGCAGTAAAAAGGAAAAGACCATTTGTAGAAGCAATGGCTTGGATAAATCTCTAGAAAATTATGCTGAGTGGAAAAAAAAAAGCCAATCACTAAAATTTAACATACTGCATGATTCCATTTATATAACTTTTAAAAATGATAAAGTTACAGAAATGGAGAATAGATTTGTGATTGCCAGGGGTTAAGGACAGGTTTGGGGGGGGGTGTTCTGTAGGGAGGTGAGTTTGCTTATAAAGGGCAACACAGAGGACCCCTGTGGCTACTGAATGGTTATGTATCTTGTCTGTGGCGGTGGTCACACAAATCTGCTCACGTGACAACACACGTACATACATACAACCAGTAAAACTGGGGCAATCTGAATAGGATAATAGGTTTGTAACAATATTGATTTATTGGTGTGATGTGCTCCATAGTCATATAGAGCTGTCATCATTGGGATAACCTAGGTAGAGCATACTTAGGATATCTCTGTGATATTTCATACAACTGCATGTAGCAAAATTAGCTCAAAATAAAATGTTTTAAAAGTCAGTGCAGGCAGACCTTTAAGATGGCGGAGGAGTAAGACATGGAGATTACCTTCCTCCCCACAAATACATCAGAAATACATCTACATGTGGAACAACTCCTACAGAACACCTACTGAATGCTGGCAGAAGACCTCAGACTTCCCAAAAGGCAAGAAACTCCCCACGTACCTGGGTAAGGCAAAAGAAAAAATAAAAAACAGAGACAAAAGAATAGGGACGGGACCTGCAACTCTGGGAGGGAGCTGTGAAGGAGGAAAAGTTTCCACACACTAGGAAGCCCCTTCACGGGCGGAGACTGCAGGTGGCAGATGGGGGGGAGCTTCGGAGCCACGGAGGAGAGTGCAGCAACAGGCGTGCGGAGGGCAAAGCGGAGAGATTCCTGCACAGAGGATCAGTGCCGACCAGCACTCACCACCCCGAGAGGCGTGTCTGCTCACCTGCCGGGGTGGGCGGGGGCTGGGAGCTGAGGCTCAGGCTTCGGAGGTCAGATCCCAGGGAGAGGACTGGGGTTGGTGGCGTGAACACAGCCTGAAGGGGGCTAGTGCACCACAGCTAGCCAGGAGGGATTATGGGGAAAAGTCTGGAGCTAAATAAGAGGCAAGAGATCATTGTTTCAGCATGCGGGAGGAGAGGGGATTCAGAGCACCGCCTAAATGAGCTCCAGAGACGGGCGCGAGCCGCGGCTACCAGCGCGGACACCAGAGACGGGCATGAAACGCTAAGGCTGCTGCTGCAGCCACCAAGAAACCTGTGTGCAAGCACAGGTCACTATCCACACCTCCATTCCCGGGAGCCTGTGCATCCCGCCACTGCCAGGGTCCCGTGATCCAGGGACAACTTCGCCGGGAGAACACACGGTGTGCCTCAGGCTGTTGCAAGGTCATGCCGGCCTCTGCCTCCGCAGACTCTCGCCGCATTCCATACCCCGCCCTCCCCATGGCCTGAGTGAGCCAGAGCCCCCTATTCACCTGCTCCTTTAACCCCGTCCTGTCTGAGCAAACAACAGACGCCCTCCAGCGACCTACACACAGAGGCGGGGCCAAATCCAAAGCTGAACCCCAGGAGCTGTTCAAACATAGTAGAGAAAGGGAAATTTCTCCCAGCAGCCTCAGGAACAGCGGATTAAATCTCCACAATCAACTTGACGTACACTGCATCTGTGGAATACCTGAATAGACAACGAATCAGGCCAAAATTGAGGTGGTGGATTTTAGGACCAACAGGAGACTTGGGGTTTGCTTTCTGCATCTAATTTGTTTCTGGTTTTATGGTTATATTAGTTTAGTATTTAGAGTTTATCATTGGTAGATTTGTTTACTGATTTGGTTGGTCCCTTCCTCCGTTTTTTTTTATATATACATAAATATATTTTTTCCTTATCTCTTTTTGTGAATATGTATGTGTATGCTACTTTGTGTGATTCTCTGTATAGCTTTAATTTTACCATTTGTCCTAGGGTTCTTTTTTTTTTTAGTTTAGTTTTTAGAGTTTGTTATCATTGGTGCATTTGTTGTTTTTTGGTTTGGTTGCTCTCTTCTTTCTTTGCTTTTCTCTTATTTTTTTTAATTTTTAATAATTAATTTTTATTTTAATAACTTTATTTTATTTTATTTTTTTCTTTCCTCCTTTCTTTCTTTCTCCCTTTTCTTATGAGCCATGTGGCTGACACAGTCTTGGTGCTCCAGCCGGGTGTCAGGACTGTGCCTCTGAGGTGGGAGAGCCGAGTTCAGCACACTGGTCAACCAGAGACCTCCCGGCTCCACATAATATCAAATGACGAAGGCTCTCCCAGAGATCTCCATCTCAACACTAAGACCCAGCTCCATTCAACGACCAGCAAGCTACAGTGCTGGACAGCCTATGCCAAACAACTAGTAAGGTAGTAACACAACCCCACCCATTAGCAGAGAGGCTGCCTAAAATCATAATAAGGTCACAGACACCCCAAAACACACCACTGGATGTGGGCCTGCTCACCAGAAACACAAGATCCAGACTCATCCACCAGAACACAGGCACAAGTACCCCCCCACCAGGAAGCCTACAGAACACACTGAATCAACTTTAGCCACTGGGGGCAGACACGAAAAACAATGGGAACTACAAACCTGCAACCTGTGAAGAGGAGACCCCAAATACAGTAAGTTAAGCAAAATGAGAAGACAGAGAAACACACAGCAGATGAAGGAACAAGGTAAAAGTCCATCAGAGCAAACAAATGAACAAGAAATAGGAAGTATGTCTGAAAAAGAAATCAGAGTAATGATAGTAAAGATGATCCAAAATCTTGGAAATAGAATGAGAAAATACAAGAAATGTTTAACAAGCACCTAGAAGAACAAAAGAGCAAACAAACAATGATGAACAACACAATAAATGAAATTAAAAATTCTCTAGAAGAAATCAATAGCAGAATAACTGAGGCAGAAGAATGGATAAGTGACCTGAAAGACAAAAGAGTGGAAATAACTACCGCAGAGCATAATAAAGAAAAAAATATATAAAAAGAATTGAGGAAATTCTTAGAGACCTCTGGGACAACATTAAATGCACCAACATTCGAATTATAGGGGTTCCAGAAGAAGAAGAGAAAAAGAAAGGGACTGAGAAAATATTTGAAGAGATTATAGTTGAAAACTTCCCTAATATGGGAAAGGAAGTAGTTAATCAAGTCCAGGAAGTGCAGAGAGTCCCATACAGGAGAATCCAAGGAGAAACACGCCAGGACACATATTAATCAAGCTATCAAAAGTTAAATACAAAAAAATAAATATTAAAAGCAGCAAGAGAAAAACAACAACTAACATACAAGGGAATCCCCATAAGGTTAACAGCTGACCTTTCAGCAGAAACTCTGCAATCCAGAATGGGAGTGGCAGGACATATTTAAGGTGATGAAAGGAAAAAGCTACAACCAAGATTACTCTACCAAGCAAGGGTCTCATTTAGATTGGATGGAGAAATTAAAATCTTTATATACAAGCAAAAGCTAAGAGAATTCAGAACCACCAAACCAGCTTTACAACAAATGCTAAAGGAACTTCTCTAGGCAGGAAACACAAGAGAAGAAAAAGACCTACAACAACAAAGCCAAAACAAGAAAACTGGAAATAGGAACTTACATATCAATAATTACGTTAAATGTAAATGGACTAAATGCTCCAACCAGAAGACATAGACTGGCTGAGTGGATACAAAAACAAGACCTGGGGCTTCCCTGGTGGTGCAGTGGTTGAGAGTCCAATTGCCGATGCAGGGGACACAGGTTCGTGCCCTGGTCCAGGAGGATCCCACATGCCGCACAGCAGCTAGGCCCATGAGCCATGGCCACTGAGCCTGCGCTCCACAACGGGAGAGGCTGCAGTGGTGAGAAGCCCGCATACCGCAAAAAAAAAAAAAGAAAAAGAAAAAACAAGACCTGTATATATCCTGTCTACAAGGGACCCACTGCAGACCTAGGCACACATACAGACTGAAAGTGAGGGGATGGAAAAAGATATTCCATGCAAATGGAAATCAGAAGAAAGCTGGAGTAGCAATTCCCATATCAGAAAAAAATAGACTTTAAAATAAAGACTAGGGCTTCCCTGGTGGTGCAGTGGTTGAGGGTCCTCCTGCCAATGCAGGGGATGTGGGTTCATGCCCCGGTCCAGGAGGATCCCACATGCCACGGAGTGGCTGGGCCCGTGAGCCATGGCCGCTGAGCCTGCGCATCCGGAGCCTGTGCTCTGCAGCAGGAAAGGCCACAACAGTGAGAGGCCCACGTATGACAAAAAAATAAAATAAAATAAAGACTATTACAAGAGACAAAGAAGGACACTACGTAATCATCAATGGATCAATCCAATGAGAAGATATAACAACTGTAAATATTTATGCACCCAACATAGGAGCACCTCAATACATAAGGAAAATGCTAACAGCCACAAAGGGGAAATCGACAGTAACACAAGCCATAGGGGATGTTAATACCCCACTTTCACCAATGGACAGACCATCCAAAATGAAAATAAATAAGGAAACACAAGCTGTAAATGATACATTCAACAAGATGGACTTAATTGATATCTATAGGACATTCCATCCAAAAACAACAGAATACACTTTCTTCTCAAATGCTCATGGAACATCCTCCAGGATAGATCATACTGTGGGTCACAAATCAAGCCTTGGTAAATTTAAGAAAATTTAAATCGTATCACGGATCTTTTCCAACCACAACACTATGAGAGTAGATATCAATTACAGAAAACAATCTGTAAAAAATAAAAACACATGGAGGCTAAACAATATGCTACTTAATAACCAAGAGATCACTGGAGAAATCAAAGAGGAAACCAAAAAATACCTAGAAACAAATGACAATGAAAACACGACAACCCAAAACCTATGGGATGCAGCAAAAGCAGTTCTAAGAGAGAAGTATAAAGCAATACAATCCTACCTCAAGGAACAACAAACATCTCAAGTAAACAACCTAACCTTACACCTAAAGCAATTAGAGATAGAAGAACAAAAAACCCAAAAAGCTGGCAGAAGGAAAGAAATCATAAAGATCAGATCAGAAATAAAGGAAAAAGAAATGAAGGAAACAATAGCAAAGATCAATAAAACTAAAAGCTGGTTTTTGAGAACATAAACAAAATTGATAAACCATTAACCAGACTCATCAACAAAAAAAGGGAGAAGACTCATACCAATAGAATTAGAAATGAAAACGGAGAAGTAAAAACTGACACTGCAGAAATACAAAGGATCATGAGAGATTACTACAAGCAACTCTATGCCAATAAAGTGGACAACCTGGAAGAAATGGACAAATTCTTAGAAAAGCACAACCTTCTGAGACTGAACCAGGAAGAAATAGAAAATATAAACAAACCAAACACAGGCACTGAAATTGAAACTGTGATTAAAAATCTTCCAACCAACAAAGGCCCAGGACCTGATGGCTTCACAGGCGAAGTCTATCAAACATTTAGAGAAAATCTAACACCTACCTTTCTCAAACTCTTCCAAAACATAGCAGAGGGCGGAACACTCCCAAACTCATTCCACGAGGCCACCATCACCCTGATTCCAAAACCAGACAGATGTCACAAAGAAAGAAAACTACAGGCCAATATCACTGATGAACATAGATGCAAAAATCCTCAACAAAATACTAGCAAACAGAGTCCAACAGCACCTTAAAAGAATCATACACCACGATCAAGTGGGCTTTATCCCAGGAATGCAAGGATTCTACAATATATGCAAATCAATCAATGTGATACCCCGTATTAGCAAACTGAAGGAGAAAATCCATATGATCAACTCAATAGATGCAGAAAAATCTTTTGACAAAACTCAACACCCATTTATGATAAAAACACTCCAGAATGTAGGCACAGAGGGAACTTACTGCAACATAATAAAGGCCATATATGACAAACCCACAGGCAGCATCTTTCTCAGTGTTAAAAATCTGAAAGCATTTCCACTAAGACCAGGAACAAGACAAGGTTGTCCACTCTCATCACTATTATTCAACATAGTTTTAGAAGCTTTAGCCCCGGCAATCAGAGAAGAAAAAGAAATAAGAAGAATCCAAATCAGAAAAGAAGAAGTAAAGCTGCCACTGTTTGCAGATGACATAATACTATACATAGAAAATCCTAAAGATGCTACCAGAAAACGACTAGAGCTAATCAACGAATTTGGTAAAGTACCAGGATAGAAAATTAATGCACAGAAATCTCTTGCATTTCTATACACTAAGGATGAAAAATCTGAAAGAGAAATTAAGGAAACACTCCCATTCACCAATGGTGGGAATGTAAATTGACACAGCCACTATGGAGAACAGTATGGAGGTTCCTTAGAAAACTGAAAACAGAACTACCATATGACCTAGCAATCCCACTAGTGGGCGTATACCGTCAGAAAACCATAATTCAAAAAGAGTCTGGTACCACAATGTTCATTGCAGCTCTATTTACAACAGCCAGGACGTGGAAGCAACCTAAATGTCCATCGACAGATCAATGGATAAAGAAGATGTGGCACATATATACAGTGGAATATTACTCAGCCATTAAAAGAAATGAAATTGAGTTATTTGTAGTGAGGTGGATGGACGTAGAGTCTGTCATACAGAGTGAAGTAAGTCAGAAAGAGAGAAACAAATACTGTATGCTAACACATATATATGGAATCTAAAACAAAAATGTTTCTCACGAACCTAGAGGCAGGACAGGAATAAAGACACAGATGTAGAGAATGGACTTGAGGACACGGGGAGTGGAAGGGTAAGCTGAGAGGAAGTGAGAGAGTGGCATTGACATATATACACTGCAAATGTAAAATGGGTAGCTAGTGGGAAGCAGCTGCATAGCACAGGGAGATCAGCTTGGTATTTTGTGACCACCTAGAGGGGTGGGATAGGGAGGGTCGGAGGGAGACGCAAGAGGGAAGACATATGGGGATATATGTATATGTATAGCTGATTCACTTTGTTATAAAGCAGAAACTAACTCACCATTGTAAAGCAATTATACTCCAAGAAATATGTTAAAAAAAAAGTCAATGCACATTTTAAAAAGTAAACAGGTAACGCAAAATCAATGTCCTGAAATGAATGCATTTCTCACACAGAAGGCGGCTCTACTGCGGGCTCTTGTTGCAACCTAATTTGATTTTTCAGAGGCTCTTTTCCTCCTTATTGCCTGGATCTCAACTGTGCTCCCAATAGGTTAGGTGATTTTCAGTCTCCTCTCCTTCTTTCTGTGTATTACTTGTATTTCCCTGGTCCTTGACATGTTTCGAGTGCATTATAACCACTGATGAAAGGCACTTACTCTCTTAAAGATGCCTGTGGGATGCAGGTGAGTGGAGAATTCCTTTTGAGGAAACTGGGAGTGCACGCAAATGATTTTTACAACAAAGTAGAGATATTACAATGGTACCACAAGGAGATGGTGAGGCTCAAATAATGATACTTGGGACTTCCCTCGTGGTGCAGTGATTAAGAATCTGCCTGCCAATGCAGGGGACACAGGTTCGATCCCTGGTCTGGGAAGATCCCACAAGCCACGGAACAACAAGGCCCGTGTGTCACAACTACCAAGCCTGCACTCTAGCGCCCACGAGCCACAACTACTGAGCCCACGTGCCTAGAACCCGTGCTCTGCAACAAGAGAAGCCGCTGCAATGAGAAGCCCATGCACCGCAACGAAGAGTAGCTCCCGCTTACGGCAACTAGAGAAAGCCTGAACACAGCAACAAAGACCCAACACAGCCAAAAGTAAATAGATAAACTTTAAAAATAAAAAACAATAATGATAATGGAAGAGATCCTTTTTCATTATGCCTTTCCCTTCTCTTACTTTGAATACTCTCTCTATTCTACCACTCTTGAGTCTCCATGCTATCCCTGAAAAATGCAAAAGCCTACCTTTAAGTTGGGCAGTTTGTTGAGGGGAAGAGACAACAGGCTTTCAAAGGGAGCATATGTTCCAACCACCAGAGCCAATCAGAACGACTGCAGACTCATAAATGATGTTCCCTCCCTAATTTCTGGTTTGCTCCTGTTGGTTTTTGACTCAGGATCACCCCACAAACTTTGGTGCTCAAATTAATTCCACTCAGGTTTGTATGTGGTGGGTAACTGAACCCAGTATCTGAGCTTGTCTTTCTTTCCAATTCCTAATTCACTAACTGGATTCTGGTGTCTATCGGTTGGCTTCTGCCATTTTTGATCCCTTTGTATCTTGGCACTGGCAGCTCATGTTGGCTTAACTCATTACACAGCAAAATAGTTGAATGCCCAATATCTGGAGTTTGACTGCCTAAATTTAAATTATTAACTTCCTACTTGATATCTGGGGGACCTTGAATAGCAAACTGACTCCTCTAGATTTTAGTTTCACCTGTAAAATGGGTATAATAATGGTTCTTACTTCTAGGTTGTGGTGAGGATTCAATGAGTTATGTAAAGCACTAGAATAGTGCCTGGCACATAATAAATGAAATAATGCATGGAAAGTCATTACTTATGTGCTTGCCACTAGTAAACGCTCCATAAATTTTAACTATTACCACTACTACTACTACACTACTCTTCGTATAATTAAGAAAGGAATTTTTTTTTAAAAATCTGAGGAAAGATGATCTGAAATAGAACTTTTCTGTGCAATGTGATTAACAGCCCTTTCTGGGAAGTATACAGCATTTATTTTTAAATGTTTGAGCAAATTTTTGGTAGAGTTTGATGAGCCTAAGGGTTCTTCTGTGAAGTTAGATTCATCCAAATGGCCTTATTAGAAATGACCTACATAGTAGTCAGTCTCGTGTCAAGTATAATAATTTTAACTAGATATTCCTTTTTTGATTCTAACCTAACAATGTTATTAACTGCTCTTTCATTCTATAAAAAGTCTCCAAGAAAGAAATATAAATGCAGAGAGGGGAGCTGAGAGGAGGTTAATGGAGACTCCCCCATCCACTACCCATCCATTCTTCCTCAAGGGGCTGAAAGGAGACAAGATATACACATAGATGGTCTCTGAGCACTCTTTTAAGGACTCACGTGTACCTGTTTACTTCTTGAATTTTATCTTGCACCCACCGTGCCCTTAGCTCACTAAACTCCATGAACAGTTCTTTCTTCCCCTGACACAGGTAAAGCTCTTTTCTGCCTCAGGGCCTTTGTATCTATTGCTCCTTCTGCTGGTAATGCTATATCCACTTCTGCAACCCATGCTCTCACCTGGTTTCAGCACAGAGCCCCACCTAGCCCCTTAGCTTAGAGGTTATACACAGTTATACACTCCATGGTACTCCACAGTTATCCACGGTAACATACTGCACAACTTTAATTGCCTCTTTACCTCTGACACAAATCCTTGTATATCCTGAAGTCCTCATCACACAGTCATTATTCAAGAAATGTTGGATGGATGGATGGGTGGAAGAATGGAAGGGGGGATGGATGAATGAATGAATGGATGAGAAAATGGATGAATAGACATCATAGATATGTTACAGAAATTAATAGAAATATTTACAGAACTACTGAATAATAGAGGACAAAAGAACCTGAATGAACTTTTAGTGCAATTTTCATCTTTCGTAAATGTAGAAACTGAGCCCAGAAAAAGGAATGTGGCCTGTTAAGATATCTAGTTAGTGGCAAAGTCAGGACAAGAATCTAGGTCTCCCAACTCCAAGATATTGTTGAATTTGTTGAATGAATATTCAACACATATCTATTGAGAGCCAATACATGCCAGATGCCGCTCCAGGCTCTGTGGATATGTTAGTAAACAAATCAGACAAAAATTCCTACCCTCTTGGAGCTTATATACTAGTGGGGAGAGAGAGACAATAAATAAGGTTAGTAAGTAAGTTATGTGTTTGAAAATAGCATATCCATATCTGTTCCTTGAACACACACTGAGCTCATTTTTTATTCATCTGCTATTCTTTAAGAATTTTTTAAAAAAGTAAGTAGCAAAAAAAAAAAAAAAAGTAAGTAGCATATCCGAGGTTCTTTCCTTCTGCCCCATTTTTCTACACATGCACATATCTTCTTCAGAGCATGCTCCCCTCCCTGTGGACCACCACAACACTAGATCTCTTTAGTACTTCATTTTCTGGCAAGCCACATTTTTCACTGAGTCCTAATCCCCCACCATGTGCTCAGCATCAGACCCTCAGATAAGGCCTTCTGCTCTGAAATTCTCTTCCTGTGCTTCTCTGTACCATGGAAAAGCAGTTAGGGATTAGCTATTTATGAGGCTGTGGAGAGAAACGGTCATAAAATTGACATTTACAGAAACTAATTTGGGACTTCTGCTTCCAGGAATATGTGACAGACATACTTCTCCCTACTTCTCCCACTAAGGACAACTAAAATCATGAAAATTACATTAAAAAACAAGCATAAGAAGATTCTGAAGGGTGAAGAGGGAAAAAAGCACACCATCTAGGGACCTCAGGACCCAGGGAACAATGTGGACATGAGGTTCCTGTGTTTTTATTTTGCCTCCTATAACTCAGACTTGTAGCTGAAGAAGCTGATAACCTGGTAGTGCCAATAGGTGCAGACAAAAAAAGCCCCAACAAAGCCTGCTCTCTCTAGCCAGAGGATCAGGAAAGAAGAAGCCTAACGAGAAAGGAAACTTTAAAACAATACTGCAATACAATACTGCATTACTGCTGTACTCTACCTATACCCTACAGAAAAATGTGTGACCCCACCCCCAAGAGTAAGGCCAGAGTGGACAGCTAAGACTTCCACACTCACAACATTGTAATGAGGCAGCCAAACCTCCATGCTGGGGTAGGACCAGATAAGGCTAAGCAAGAAGCTGATACTTTCATCACTGTATGACCAAGAATGAGCTTACACCTCCACAGTGTTAGCGGAGGCCTGGTGGGGAACCTGGATTTCCACCACTACCCAGCATTAGCAGGGGCCTGTCCCTGTCCACACTCCAACTAACAACTGCAGAAAACACATTCTTTCCAAGTACCCATGTACATATGGGAAGATAGACCATATCCTGAGTTATAAAACAGACCTCGAAATCACACGGAATGTGTGCTCAGATCACAATGTAATCAAACTGGAAATGAATAACAGGCAGATAAAAGGAAAATATCTGAACATCTTGGTAACTAAATAACAACCTTCTAAATAATACATAGCTGATAGAAAAAGTCCCAAAGGATTAAAAAAAATACATAGAAATGAATGAAAAGGAAAATACAACATATCAAAATTTGTGGGAAACAGCCAAAGCTGTACTAGGAGGAAATTTTATAGTGATAATGTACCCATTAAGAAAGAGGAAACCTCAAAATAATAATATAAGCACTCACCTTAAGAGCCAGGAAAATAAAAGAGCAAAACAAATCCAAAGTAAGCAGAAGGAAGGAAGTCATAAAGATAAGAACAGAAACCAATGAAATTGAAAACAGAAACACAATAGAGAAAAATCAATGGAGTAAAAGAGCTAACTCTTTGAAAAGATCAATGAAATTGACCACCCTCTAAAAAAACTGAGGAGGAAAAAGAGAGAGAAGTCACAAATTACCACAGGGGACGAAAAGAAAGTTTATCACTACAGACCCTGCAGACCTCATAAGGATAACAAGGGAATACTATGAAAAATCCTACACACATAAATTTGAGAACTTAGATGAAATGGAACAGTTCCTGAAGACACAAAATCTACTATAATTTAACCAATATGAAACAGATAATATGAACAAGTATAGAACTATTATGGAAATTGACGTTGTACGTTTAAAACTGCCAAAAAGGAAATCTCCAAGCCCAGATGCTTTCACTGAAGAATTCTCCCCAAACATTTAAAAAATTAACACCAATTCTACACACTCTCTTCCAGGAAACAGAAGAAGAAGGAATACTTCTTAATTCATGTTATGAAGCTAGTATTAACCTGATACCAAAACCAGGCAAAGACAGCACAAAAAAGAGAAAATTTCAGACCAATATTCCTCATGAACACAGACACAATAATCCTTCACAACATATTAGCATTTAGAATTCAGCAATACATGAAATAAATTATAAATGATGACCCAGTAAGGTTTATTCCAGGGATTCAAGACTGGTTCAATATTCAAAAATCATTCAATATAATCCACCACATTAACAGGATAATGAAGAGAAATCAGATAATCATATCAAGGATGCAGGAAAAGCATTTGAAAAAACTGAACACTCCTTCATGACAAAATCTCTCAGAAAAATAGGGATAGACAGGAACTTCCTCAACTTGATAAAGATAATCTACAAAACACCTACAGCTAATGCTATAATTAATGGTGGAAGAGTGAATGTTTTTATTCCCAAGACTGGGAACAAGCCAAGGATTTATGCTCACACTACTTTTATTCAACACAGTTCTGGGAAGTTCTAGCCAGTGCAAAAATAACAAGAAAAGTAAATAAAAGGCATATATATAGCACAGAAAGAAATAGAACTATCCCTATTTACATATGAGAAGATTGTCTATGGAGAAAATTCCAAGGAATCTATAAAATCTGTAAAGGATTGTCTAGAACTAATAAGTGAGTTCAGCAAGATTGCAGGATATACAAGATAAACATTTTTTTAACTGTATTTCTTTACACTAGTGATGAAAATATGGATGATAAATTAAAAATACAATTTGTGCAAAATATGAACTACTTAGGTTTAATCTAACAAACATATACAAGACTTGTATGCTGAAAAATACATAACTGATGAAGGAAGTCAAAGATCAAAATAAATGGAGAGATATACCATGTTCATGAACTGGAAGAACAATAATTTGGCATAGTAAAAAGATGACAGTTCTTCCCAGGTTGCCATAGGGGTTTAATTCCTATCAACTTCTTATCAAAATGTCATCAAGATGTCTTATAGATACAGACAAGATTATTCTAAAATTTTATGGAAAGGCAAAGGAACTAGAGTATCTAAAGCAATTTTGAAAGAAAAAAAGCAAAGTAATAAGAATCAGAGAAAAGTGGTAAGAATTATTCTACCTGGTTTCAAGAATTACTACATAGCTATAATAATCAAGACAGAATTGTATTAGCAGAGAGATACACATAAATCAATGGAACATAATAGGGAATCCAGAAATAGATTCCAAATATGCCCAAATTATTTTATTTTTACAAAGGTGCAAAAGAATTCAGTGGAGGAAAGATAGCTTTTTCAACAAATGGTAGTGGAGCACTTTGACAGTGATAGGCAAAAACCAACCAAACAAAAACAAACAAAAAAGCCTTGATCTAAATCTTCTGCACAACTTACACCCCCCCAGAAAAAGTCTCAAAATGGATCACTGATTTAAATGCAAAACCTAAAATGATATTTAAAAGAAGATGGACACTTCAGAATTTAGGAGTGGGCAAAGAGTTCTTAGACTTGATACTAAAGGCAAAATCCATAAAAGAAATTATCAATTAATTTGAACTCATCAAAACTAAAAACTTCTGCTCTGTTAAAGACACTGTTACGAGAACAAAACGACAGGTTAGAAATGGAGATAAAATATTTGGCAAAGGGCTAGTATCTGGACTATATAAAGAAATCTCAAAATTCAACAGTAAAAATAAACAAGTAAGACCATTAGAACATGGAAAAATGACGTGAAGAGATATTTCACTGAAGAGGATATACATATGGCAATTAAGCACATAAAGTAATTATAAATCTATGTTGATGAGGACACAATGTTTAAAGATGTAAGTTGTGACAATACTGGCATAATGGAGGGGGGAACAAAGCTATGGAGAAGCAAAATTTTATATACTATTGAGATTAACTTAGTATTAATCTGAAATAGATTGTTACAATTAAAGTGATAATGGCTGTTCCCAACTCAAGCACTAAGAAAATAACACAAAAATAAGCAGCAACAGAAACTACGAAGAGTGAAAATGGTACACCAGAAAATATCTACTAAACACAGAAGAAGGCAGTACTGGAGGAACTGAGGAATAAAATAGACATGAAGCACATAGAAAACAAAGAGCGAAATATCAGACATAAATCTACCTTATCAGCAATTACATTAAATGTAAATGATGCCAGAACAATTTGTGGATGGACAGTCTTTTTAACAAATGTTGCTGGGACTAATGAATATCCACATACAAAGAAACATAATGTTGGACTTCTACCTCACATTATTTATGAAAATTAACTCGAAGTGGATCAATGACCTAAATAGAAGAGTTAAAACTATAAAATAATTGAAGAAAAACATAGTTGTAAATCTTTGTGACTCTGCGTTAGCTATGGTTTCTTAGATATGACATCAAAGGCACAAGTAATCAAAGGGAAAATAGATAAACTGTACTTCATAAAGATTTAAAACTTTTGTGCTTCAAAGAACGTTATAAAGAAGGTTAAAAAAAAAAACAATGCAAGGAATGGGAGAAGATATTTGCAATTCATATATCCGATAAGGGCCTAGTATCCAAAGTATATAAAGTACTCTTGCAACTCAATATTACACCTGAAACTAACACAATATTGTAAATCAACTATAGTCCAATATAAAATAAAAATGTTTTAATTGAAAAAAATATAAAGACAATCTAATTTTAAAAATGGACAAAGGATTTGAATAGCTATTTCCCTTTATAAGATACACAAATGGCCAAGACAAACATGAAAAGATGCTTTACATTATTAGTCATCAGGTAAATGCAAATCAAACCACAATGAAATTCCACCGCAGTAACCACCAAGCACACTATAATAAAAAATATAGACAATAACAAGTCTTGGTGAGGATGTGGAGAAATCAGAACCCTGGGGTACACTGTTGGTAGGAATGTAAAATATTACAACTTCTATGGAAAACAATTTGGTTGTTCCTCAAAAAGTTAAACATAGAATTATAAGACTCAACAATTTCACTCCTAAGTATGTACTGAAAAGAAGTGGATATAGGTATTCAAATAAATACAGGAATGTCAATGTTCATAGCAGGACTAATCACAATAGCCAAAAGACAGAAACCCAAATGTCTATCAAACGGTGGACAGATAAACAAAATGTGGTATATCTATACAACAGAATATTATTTGGCCATAAAAATAAATGAAGTAGTGATGCAAGCCACAACATGGATGAACCTTGAAAATGTTATGCTAAGTGAAAGAAGCCAGACACAAAAAGACTCATATCGTATGATTCCATTTATATGAAACATCCAGAATAGATAAATCCATAAAAAGGAGACTGTGGGCTGGGATCAAGATGGTGAAGTAGGATGACATGGAGCTCACCTTCCTCCACAAACATATCAAAAATACATCTAAATGTGGAACAGTTCTCATGGAAAACTAACTGGAAAGTGGCAGAAGAACTCCTATACAACCAAAGCTGCAAGAAATATCTCCATGTAACCAGGTAAAATGGGAAAAAAAGGCATTGGGTTGGGACTTGCACCCCAGGAAGGGATATGTAAGGAAAAGAATATTTGCCTAGGTAAACCTTTGCCCTGGAGAGGAAGCAGGGTGAGACACAATCTGGGAATCCAAGTCCTGGGGTCCTATGCAGAGGAAACAAGCCCTCTTGCTTGCTGGGAAATCTGCTGAGATAGACAGCAGGGCTGAAGAAGTCTAGAATACTCACGAGGAGTGTGCATGTTCTGGCTTGCCAACAATCAAGGTGGAAAGAGTCATGTACTGGTGGCTGCCACTTCACTGTAATTTCAAATCTAAAGGGGCGAACACCCTAACCCTGCTCACTCCACACCAGAGCCTGGCACGAGATCTGGGCCAACTGAGCCCTGGGAAAAGACTCAGACTAGCTATATAGAGACAAATTGGGGCATCCAGAGTATGAGCCAGGTGGAGCTGTGATGGCCACTGTCAGCACACAAACAGGGTGGTGGGTGGAGTCACAGCAGTCACTGTCAGCATGCATGTGAGGCAGTAACACAAAAGCACGCCTCTGCTAAGACCTGAATCTCAGGCAGCAAGGCACTGGGAGAGGGCTTGATTTAGCTATGTAGAGAGTCCAGAGGGCCTGAGGTGTGGTCCTAGTGGTTCTGCAGCAGCCATGGTCAGCAAGCACATAGGGCAGCAGGTTGGGCTACAGCTGCCATTATCAGCATGCTCAGGAGTACACAGCAGTACATCTCCCAGAGTACCCCGGCTCCACCCACTCCACACCACAGCTTCGTGCTAGATCTGGGGCAGATAGGTCCTGGGAGAAGTCTGCCACAGAGGGAGGCCAGGATCCAGGCAGCAGCACAGCCACCTCAATTCCTGCAGCCGCAACACGCCGACCCTCAGCCCCAGCCTGCTCCACACCACAGCCTTGCACTAGATCTAGGACGAACACAACAGAAAAAGGGTTGTGACCTTGGGCAGCTGCTGAGTAGAATTGCAGATGCCTACACAGGCAGTACATAGGTCCTCTGTGACCACACGGGCCTCATTTGCTTTAGCAATCACCTCCTTTGGGGAAGGGCACTCACTCAAGGGCAATGGAGCCTGATCAAACCAACCCTCAGGGCTTCTACTCCAACAGCTGGGGAGCAGACCCCAACCCTGACTGGGTGGTGACAGCCATAGAGAGGAAGCCCCACTTCACACCCTACACGGGCTTTTAATCCCCCAACACCAACCACACCCCATATCAAGGAGATAATGGTCAGCACACCCTGAGGAAAGACATGCCTGGTATCGATACCAAAACCAGCCCAGCCCTCACACCAAAAACACAGGACACACACAGTCTACACAGAGATGCTCCCACATAAAAACACCCCTTCAAGACCACAGTAGGTAACTGTTCCTCCTAAATTCATAGAGACAGAGAAAATTAAGTAAAATGAAAAGGCAGAGGAATCATTCTCAATTAAAAGAACAAGAGAAATCCACTGAAAGAACAAATAATAAAACAGAGCTTACCTGTCTACTAGAACCCAAGTTTAAAAAGGAGGTAATAAAAATGCTAACTGAACTAAGAAAGATTATTGATAGAAATGCAAATCACTGTAACAAGAACTAGAAACTGTAAAGACAAACCAATCAAAAATAGATGATTCAACTGCTGACATAAAAACCAATCTAGGGCTTCCCTGGTGGCGCAGTGGTTGAGAGTCCGCCTGCTGATGCAGGGGACACGGGTTCGTGTCCCAGTCCGGGAGGATCCCACATGCCATGGAGCGGCTGGGCCCGTGAGCCATGGCCACTGGGCCTGCGCGTCCGGAGCCTGTGCTCCGCAACGGGAGAGGCCACAACACTGAGAGGCCCGTGTACCGCTAAAAAAAAAAAAAAAAAAAAATCTAGAAGCAATGAATAGCCAACTAAATGACACAGAATAATGAATAAGTGATCTGGAATGCAGAATAATGGAAATGACCCAATCTGAAGAGCAGACAGAAAGATAAATGAAAAAAATGAAAGCAACATATGAGAGCTATGGAATAATATAAAATGTACCAGCCTATCCATAATAGGGGTTCCAGAAGGAGAAGAGAGAGAAGGGGATCAAAAATGTATTTGAAGAAATTATGGCTAAAAACTTCCCAAATCTAAAGAAGAAAACAGATATTCAAGTTCAGGAAGAACAGAGAGTCCCAAACAAGATGATAAACCAAAACAGACCCATACCAAGACATATCATAATTCAAACAGCAAAAGTTAAAGAGAGAATTCTAAAGGCAACAAGAGAAAAACAAAGAGTCAGTTACAAGGGAACACCCATAAGGCTATTAGCTGATTTCTCTGCAGAAACTTTGTAGGCCAAAAGGGAGTGGCATGATAAATTCAAAGCCCTGAAAGGGAAAAACGTGAAACTGAGGATATTCTACCCAGAAAGATTATCATTTAGAATAGAAGGAGAGATAAAGAATTTCTCAGACAAGCAAAAACTAAAAGAATTCAGCAGTACTAAACCTACACTTCCTCTCTATATTTAAGGGTCTTCTCTAAATAAAAAAGAAGCAAGACTCTATAGGAAAGGGAAAATCACAATAAGAAAGGTAAATATATAAAAGGATTAAGATCACTTCAATAAGCCAGCATGTAGATTTAAAAACAATAAAAAATAATGTAAAAGTGATTATAACTATAACAAACAGTAAAAAGTTAAGTACAAAGATGTAAAATTGGACATTAAAATCACAAATTGTGGGAGAGGGAGTATAAAAATTTAGATCTTTTAAAATGTGTTTGAATTTGTATGCCTCTCATCTACTAGTTTAAAGGAAGTAGACGTATTCATGGGTCAACATACTTGAACTCCATGGTAACCACAAATCAAAAACATACAACAGAGTCACAAAAACTGAAAAGAAAGGAACTCAAGCATAATACAAAAGAAAATCATCAAACCACAAAAGAAAAAACAGAAAGAAGAAATGAACAAAGAAGAAACACACACACACAAAGGAACTGAGAAATGGCAATAAGTACACACCTATCTACCTATCAATAATTACTTCAAATGTCAATGGACAAATGCTCTGATCAAAAGACACAGGCAGATTGGATTTAAAAAAAGCAATAAGCTGCCTACACAAGACTTACTTCAGGGTCAAAGACACACACAGACTAAAAATGAGGGGTTGGAAAAATATATTTCATGCAAATGGCAATGACAAGAAAGAGTGGGTAGCAATACTCATATCAGACAAAATAGACTTTGAAACAAAGGCCATAAAGAAAGACAAAGAAGGGAATTATATAAAGATAAAGCGATCAATAGAAGAAGAAGATACTACACTCAACCAATATGCACCCAATATAGGAGCACCTAAATATATAAAACAAATACTAACAGGTATAAAGGGAGAAACTGACAGGAATACAATAACAGTAGGAGGTTTAATAACCAGTGACATCAAAGGACAGATCATCCAGACAGAAAATCAATAAGGCAACACAGGTCCTAAATGACACATTAGACCAGTTGGAGTTAATTGACATCTATAAGACACTACATGCAAAAACAAAAAACAAAACTAAAAAGAAAACCAGAATACATATTTTTTCAAGTGCAAATGGAATGTTCTCTAGGACAGACCACATATTAGGTCAGAAAACAAGCCTTAACAAATTTAAGAAGATAGAAATTATTTCAAGCATTTTGCTGGCAACATTTGGTATGAAACTAGAAATCAACCACAAAAAAGAAAAATGGGAAAAGACCTACTAGAGAACGGACTTGAGGATATGGGGAGGGGGAAGGGTAAGCTGTGACAAAGCGAGAGAGTGGCATGGACATATATAAGAACACACGGAGACTAAACTTCACGCTACTAAAAAACCAATGGGTCAATGACGAAATCAAAGAAGAAATCAGAAAATACCTCAGAAGAAATGAAAATGAAAGCACAACCTCACAAAATCTATGGGATACAGCAAAAGCAGTTCTAAGAGGGAAGTTCATAGTGATACAGAGCTTCCTCAAGAAACAAGTAAAATCTCAAACAACCTAACCTACCACCTAAAGGAATTGGAAAAAAAAGAAGAAAAAAACCCCCAAAGTTAGCAGAAGGAAGGAAATAATAAAGATCAAGAGGTAATCAATAAATAAAATAGTGATTAAAAACAATAGAAAAGATCAATAAAATCAAGAGCTGTTTTTTTGAAAAGATAAACAAAATCAACAAACCTCTAGCCAGGCTCACCAAGAAGAAAAGAGAGGGCTCAAATAAACAATATAATAAATGAAAGAGTAGAAATAACAACTGATACCACAGAAATACAAAAAAATCATAAGAGACTACTATAAAAAGTTATATGCCAACAAAATAGACAACCTAGAAGAAATGGACAAGTTTCTAGAAACATACAGCATGCCAAAACTGAATCAAGAAGAAACAGATAATTTGAACAGATGATCAAAAGTGAATTTGAATCTGTAATTTTAAAAATCACTGCAAACAAAAGTCCAGGACCAGACAGCTTCACTGGGGAATTCTACTAAACATACAAAAATAACCTTACACTCATCCTTCTCAAACTCTTCCAAAAGACTGAAGAGGAGGGAACACTCCCAAATTCATTCTTGAGGTCACCATCACCCTGATACCAAAAGCAGAAAAAATACACTACAAAAAAAGAAAATTACAGGCCAATATATTTTATGAATATAGATACAAAAATCCTCAACAAAATATTAGCAAGCAGAATCCAACAACACATAAAAAGGATAATACACCATGATCAAGTTGGATTCATCCCAGTGTCATAAGGATGGTTCAACATGCACAAATCAAACAATGTGATATACCACATCAAGAAAAGGAAAGACAAAAGCCACATGATCATCTTCATAGATGCAGAAAAAGCATTTGACAAAATTCAACATCCATTCATGATAAAAACTCTCACCAATGTGGGTATAAGGGAACATTATCTCAACATAATAAAGGTCAGTTTTGACAAACCCACAGCAAACATAATACTTACTGGGCAAAAGCCAAAAACCTTCCCACTGAATTCAGGAACAAGACAATGATACCAACTCTCACCACTCATATTCAACATAGTATTGGAAGTCATAGACACAGCAATCAGAAAAGAAAAAGAAATAAAGGTTATCCAAATTGGAAAGGAAGATGTAAAACTGTCACTATTTGCAGATGACATGCTACTCTATACAGAGGATCCTAAAGTCTCCATGCAAAAACTATTAGAACTAATTAGAATACAGAAATCTGTTGCATGTCTTTATATTAACAATGAAATACCACAAAGAGAAAGTCAAAAAACAATCCCATTTAAACTTGCATAAAAAAAGAAAATACCTAGGAATAAACTTATCCAAGGAAGTGAAAGACCTATATGCTGAAAACTATAAGACATTGATAAAGAAAATTGAAGATGATTAAAAGAAATAGATATCCTGTGCTCTTGGATTGGAAGAATTAATATTGTTAAAATGTCCGTACTACCCAAAGCAATCTATAGATTTAATGCAATTCCTATCAAATTACCCATGACATTTTTCACAGAACTAAAACAAATAATCCTAAAGTTTATATGGAACCACAAAAGATCCATAATTGTCAAAGCAATCCTGAGGAAAAAGAACAAAGCTGGAGATATAAGCCTTCCAGACTTCAGACTATACTACAAAGCTTTAGTAATCAAAACATCACGGTACTGGCACAAAAACAGACATATAGATCAATGGAACAGAACAGAGTCCAGAAATAAACCCATGCTCCTACAGTCAATTAATCTACAACAAAGGAGGCAAGAATATACAATGGAGAAAAGACAGTCTTTTCTACAAGTAGTGTTGGGAAAGCTGGACAGCTACATGTAAATCAATGTAATTAGAACACCCCCTCACACCACATACAAAAATAAACCCAAAGTTGTTTAGAGGCCTAAATATAAGACGATACCATAAAACTCCTAGGAGATAACACAGGCAAAACACTCTCTGATATAAATCATATCAATATTTTCTTAGATCATTCTCCCAAGGCAAAATAAATAAAAGCAAAAATAAACCCATGGAACCTTATCAAACTTAAAAGTTTCTGCATGGCAAAGGAAATCGTCAGCAAAACGAAAAGTCAACCTACAGAATGGGACAAAATATTGGCAAATAATGCAAACGACAAGGATTAAGATCCAAAATATACAAACAGCTCATACAATTCAATTTCAAAACAACAAACAACCCAATCAAAAAATGGGAGGAAGATCTAAATGAACATTTTTCCAAAGAATACATACAGATGGCCAAGAAGCACAAGAAAAAATGCTCAAAATCGCTAAGTATTAGAGAAATGCAAATCAAAACCACAATGTGGTATCACCTCACAACAGTCAGAATGGCTATCATCAAAAAGTGTACAAATAATAAATGCTGGAAAGACTGAGCAAAAAAGGGAACCTTCATGCACTGTTGGTGGGAATGTAAACTGGTACAGCCACTGTGGAAAACAGCATGGAGGTTCCTTAAAAAACTAAAAATAGAGCTACCATATGATTCAGCAATTCCACTCCTGGTTATATATCCAGAAAAAATGAAAAATCTAATTCAAAAAGGTACACACACTCCAATGTTCACAGCAGCACCATTTATAATAGCCAAGACATGGAAACAACTCAAGTGCCCATCAACAGATGACTGGTTTAAGAAGACATGGGGTGTACACATACACACAATCAGACACACACACACACACACACACACACACACACACACACACACACACACAGAGGAATATTACTCAGCCATGAAAAAGAATGAAATATCGTCACTTGCAGAAACATGAATGGACCTAGGAATATTATGCTTAGTGAAGTATGTCAGAGAAAGAAAAATACTATATAATATCACTTATATGTGGAATCTAAACAAATAATACAAATGAATCTATATACAAAGCAGAAACAGACTCACAGACATAGAAAACAAACTTATGGTTACCAAATAGGAGAGGGAGGGGGGAGGGACAAATTAGGGGTATGTAATTAACAAATATAAACTACTTATGTATAAAACAGATAAGCAACAAGGATTTACTGTATAGCACAGGGAAATATATTCAATATTCTGTAATAACCTATAACGGAATATAATCAGAAAAAATAACTTAATCAGTATGCTGTATACCTGAAATTAACAAAATATTGTAAATCAGCTATACTTCAATAATTTTTTTATAAAAGCAGACTATGGGGCTTCCCTGGTGGCGCAGTAGTTGAGAGTCCGCCTGCCAATGCAGGGGACACGGGTTCGTGCCCCGGTCCGGGAAGATCCCACATACCGCAGAGCAGCTGGGACCGTGGGCCATGGCCGCTGAGCCTGCGCGCCCGGAGCCTGTGCTCCGCAACGGGAGAGGCCACAACAGTGAGAGGCCCACGTACCACAAAAAAAAAAAAAATCAAAAATGAATAAGTAAATAAAAAAGAAGACTATGGAGTA
>NW_020172000.1:1613749-1630860 GCF_003031525.2 Neophocaena asiaeorientalis asiaeorientalis
GAGACTATGGATTGCTAGGGGCTGGGGGGCAAAGGAAAATGGGGAATGACTGCTTAATGGGTATGGGATTTCTTTTGGGCTTGATTAATATATTCTAGAATTAGACAGTGGTAATGATTGCACAACATTGTGAATGTACTAAAAGGCTCTGATTTGTACACCTTAAAATGGTGACATTTATTGTATGTAAATTATATGTGAATTAAAAAAGAAAGAATCCAAATTGCCTCATTTTGTGTCTTTATGATCTCTGACAAATTATTTAATCTATTTCTGTGTCTATTTTGTTTCCTCAAGTATAAAATAGGGATATTAGGGAATTCCCTGGTGGTCCAGTGGTTAGGACTCTGTGCTTCCACTGCAGGGGGCACCGGTTTGATCCCTGGTCAGGGAACTAAGATCCTCCATGCCTCATGGCGAGGCCAAAAAAAACAAAAAATAGTGATAGTAGTAGTGGATACCTCATAGGGCTGTTCTTAGGAATAAATGAGGATAAAAATCTAATTCCCCTAACATAGTGCCTGATTTATAGTGATCATCCATTGTGTCATTACTATTATCATAATAATAATTACTATTGTTCGCTAGTAGAGTGACGATAAGTTATACTCCCCACCCCCCAAGTTTAAGATGTTGCAATCTGCACTTAGCCTACCTTGATGAGTATTTCCTCTCTTTTTGTTCTCCCTGAAGCATATGTTTCTAACTTTCTAACACACTGCATTTTCTTATCCATGGATGTGGCTGCTCACCAACAACCTGCTTTCTTTTTTCTCCCCCCATTTTATTGGTAAGATTAGCACCATCTTGAGTTCTTCTTATCAATTTATGCTGAATATTTGGGAAGACACACATGAAGCTAAATAATATCCCTAGTACCAAAATCTATGGAGCACTCAGCACCTTCTCTCTCTTTTTTCCATGAGAAGAGAAGGCAGTGAGAGGCAGCTCTATGCCACAAGATGCGAAAAACCATTCAGTAATCACTTGATGAGATCACTGACGATAGCATGTCTGAATTGGAGGTGACGGTCACATCTGCAGGTTTACCCCTTCCATTGGTCTTTCAAATTGCCTATGCCCCTTTTCTTTGTTGACAGGAGAAAAGAGCTGAATTGGAAGGAGATCCTGAAAATCTTAAACAGTGGTAATGAAAGAAAGATTAACTTTATAAAATGCAGCCAAAGAGTTCTACTTTGATTTGTGCTTGAGATACATTAATGCCTAATCCCATGGTTACAGCAATGCATTAAATCTACAATGTTTCTAAAATTCTTTCAATCAAAACTGGTCTAGGCTTTTCTCTATGATACCCTAGAATTCTAGGAAATCCACAGATACCAAAATGGTGAGAGGAAAGGGAGAGGGTGGAAGGAAAGAAAAGGGTTTCTAGTAGCCATATAATTTACTGGGCTTTAAAGTTAATGAAGAATCTAGATATGCTGAATCCAAGTCCATTGCTCTTTCCACAGCATTCATATGCCTTCCAATGTGAATGTGTCAGAGATCAAGACTATTTTGATGGGAAAGAAGTATTAGGAAAGGACACATGCAATTTTCCAATAGAACAGTCCAAGATGGGGCACTTGGAGATTAAATAGAGGTTACAAGGAGGCAGAAACAGCAATCAGTAGACCATGAAGTCCACATTTCACTTATTTTTTTTCTTGCAACTTTTCTACCTAATAGTTCATCATCATGTACCATCCCTACCTTCCAAGACACCCCCCTTCCCAGTCGAGGGACTGGGCATTATGGCATTTTGCTTAGCCTGCTCCAGGTGGTCTTACCAGCACATTCTTAGAGTGTGGGGAAAGGGATTTCTCTACTTTGTTAGAAGGTGAGTCGTGACCCTCTAGCTTAGGAACCTTGCCCGAAAATCAATGCATGGACACTACAGCCATAGCACTGAGTTATCCATCATCAATGACCATATCAGAGGGACTAACCACATAGAGAAAGTTGACCTCAAAAAGGCAAGAGAGGTCCTCCCATGAGATGCAGCTATTTCATTTCCAATGACTCTGGCAGTGCTTCTAAACCACTCTCAGACTTTCTAGTCCCAGGAAAAGAGAAACACACTGATATCATATCTAATCATGGATCCTGATGAGAAAAGACAGAGAAGTTGAGTTGTAAAGTGTTAGCATTCATGAATTTCCCACATGAAAGGAAAAATAAGGAGAGGCTCCTGTGGTATATAATTTATGAAAATGATTCTCCAATGAGACTTTATCAACTCTTAGGTCTAAAAGAAAAAAAATGAAATCAGGCTTTCTTAGAAAGTTTGTTTCTGAGGAGTTTTTCTAAGGATTAGGATTAGACAATGTCCTTTGGGGAGCTGGGCCTGTTTGATAGCCCTTTTGTCCAGTGAAAAGATTGAACCTGCCTTTCCGTTGGACCGAGATGAAATTTAAATGGTAAAGATGATTTCAAACTGACCCAATGCCCCAAACCTGTGACAGATCTGTTTTGCTCCAACTATGGTCAACAGAAGAAAAAAAAGTTTAATTAACAGACATTCACAGAGAACCCACTGTATTCCAAGTACCTTTAAGCATTTCATAAGCATACAAAAGAAATATAGAATGGATGACTTTCTTCAAGAGCTTACATACTAGCTGTAAAAAATAAACCATGAATAGATACTAAAAAGATCAGGAAGGGGCGACTGACCAAGAGGCCAGGAGACACAGGCTCTAGTCTTAGCTCTAACATTAACTTACTATATGACCACGGGCAAGTCCTTTCTGCTCTATGGGCCTCAGTTTTCCCATGTGTAAGCTGAAGAGGTTGGACTAGATCCTCAAGGGCCTTTCTAGCTCAAACATTTACTTAAAAAAATAACAAGTGAGGGGAATTCCCTGGCGGTCCAGTGGTTAGGCCTCCACGCTTTCACTGCTGAGGGCCCAGGTTCAATCCCTGGTCAAGGAACTAAGATCCCACAAACTGTGTGGAGTGGTCAATAAATAAAGTGAGTATATGAAAGTGGGGAGAAGATAATTGAACATCCCATGCTAATGAGGGTTTAGTTTTTCTGAAGATGAGTTTCTTTTCTATTCCAAAGGCACAAGGTATCTTCCCAAAGCTTTGGGGTCACTGGAAGCTAAGGTTCATAAATGTCCCTTGCCAGAGCTAGATAATATTTCCTCTCCAAAGATCAGTAAATGCAGTCAGGAAAGTTGGTGACTCATTCTAAGACCTCCTCAGGGCATCTGTAGAGGGCAATTCCAAAGTCAGCTTTAAAGTTTCCAGACTCTCCTTTCTCATCATCTGCTATCCAAATGTAGGAGGATTGGACGAAGATTTCTATCGGGGCCATTACTTTGGCAGAGAGCCCAGTATCTGCCCGAGAATGAAGGCAGTATTTGGTGCTCATGAATAAAGCTGGTAAATTAGTATCCTTTGTAATATTGCTGAGGGGACAGTGCCAACTTCAAGATAAAAAGGCCACAGGTGGACTGGAGATAAGGAGAAGACAACAGAATGGGAAACTGGGATGGTCTATTTTAGAGATTATAAGCACAGGGTTTGGAGCCATTCAGTCCTAGGCTCAACTCTAGCTCTAGTACTCTAAGCAAAATGTTTAACCTTTTTTGAGCCTCAGTTACTTCATATGTACAATAAGGATAATAATAATACTGACTATACAAGAATTATTTCAAAGATTAAATAAGACATTGTCTATAAAGTGGGGGGCATGTGCCTGACACCTAGTATGTGCTCAATAAATGACAGATGCTATCATTATCGTCAATTTCTCTCATACCGTCAGTAAAGACATCCCTAAATCATTAACATAACAAATCATTTTTCAAAGGTCATTGACATTAAATGCGAAAAAGCTGTCAATCTCATTATCCCCTACAGTTCCAAATCCAAACTCCTTTGTTTGGCACTAATGCCCTTCACAATTTGGCCTCATCTAATTCACTATTTAGCCTCTCCTACTTCATTGGTCTTTGAGACTGTTTACTTGCAACTCCAGGTCTGCTTGATTACCCTACAAATCCTAACCATGGCTGGGAGTGTATTGGGAGCTTTATCTCCTCCAGTGGGCAGGGTTGGCCTTAGTTGTTCTGCCCCACTCACGGTATCCAACGAGCCCAGAGTGACTCCTGGACTCACGTTCCTGTGACATGTCTGCTCCTTATTCCATGGTGATTCAGTGTTGATGACTGACCTTCAGCCTTAGTTTCCTGGTGAGAGTAAAGGTTATCCTGTCTGTCTGCCTAGATCTAACCAGTTCTTTCTCAGGAAGCTGGTTCTGTATCATGGCACGCTCAGCTATAGTGGGATTCTTACTACCATAGTTGAGAACCAGGATGCCGCCCTACACCAGACTTGGAGTGTTGTCTGTCACCTAGACCCCGTTGTTCCCATGCCTCACAAACCTCAGTACATTCCTTTGAGTACTATACTGGACTGATGAAGTTTCCATAAGGGTTATAGAAGGAAACATAAGGCACATTCAGAAGGGTAACTGGGAAGAGTTTAACGAAGGGGCTATTTAAATGGTGTGGGAAAGGTTAAGAGAAACCAACAAAGGATGATGGGGGACCCTAAAGTTAACAATAGCAATGGAGCCTTTACCATCTTTACACCTAAAGGAACAAGTAGAGGGAGCAGTTACTAGAACCTAGACAGAGACCCACAGCTATGACTAGGAGATTGAAGCTCCCCCTCCCCCAACAAATTGTGGCCTTTGAGGGAAGTATTCAGCCACTGACACCAGTATCAACCTCGGGGACTAAATATCCTGATCTCCATCTCTTCCCATCTTCTGCTGCTGTCTTTCACTGGCTGTACCCAACTGAGAAGTCAAAAGGCAACATAACCTAGTGAATATATCATAAAGGTCAGCCTCCTGGAGTAAAGAACAGAGTGCAAAGGATAAGGACTGTAAGAAAAAATGGAGAATACTCTGCATAGGTGGACTACACTAACAGGTGGACCAGTTTCTGCTATCACTAGCCCTGCCTTACTCAAACTTCCTTATGCTACTGAGGTTCCTGCAACCCCAATGTCCAATTTTCCACTCTTCAACTGCAAGTTATGATAGAGACCAGACCTTATACATATATTTGCATTCCCCATAACATCACAATACTTCCTGATAGACTGTTTTGCAAGTGTTACATTTTCTCCAAATTGTTTTCTTTCTGCCTGACTTTCTATTCATTCAACAAATATTTTATGAGTTCCCACCCTGTAACGACCACTATGCTATGCAGTAGGATACAATAGTACACAAAAGCATACACATTCTCTCCTCCCATGGCACTTGCAATCTCGTAGAAGAGAAAAACACTCATCAAAGAACCACACTAGCAAGTATAACAGCTAATATCTAGTAAGTGTTTATAATATGCCGGGCACTGTCTGGTGGCTTTACATTATGTCAAATTAGTTATAATCTAGAGCTATGCTTCCCAGAATTACTTTCCTGTATGGTTCCAATTTAGGGTTGGCCATAAGAGGAATTTGCACGTAAATTTTGAAAGGTGAAAGTGAAGGAGCAGACATTTTTAACACTCTGAATGGCACTGTGGGGCCCATCTCATTGGCATGGAACAGGAAGCAGACCTGCAGCTCCCCAAGCTCCTGCAGGATATCCTCCTTCAGCTCCTCTGAATTCTGGACCAGGTACATGCGCAGCTCCACATCACCAAGGCTGGAGGCAGTACAAGAGAGGCACAGGTTCTAGACTGTCCTTGCAGGACTGATTATGTCCTCTTAGGTTCCAATTTGTTCTCCCACTTCCCCTGCTGACTTCAGGCTCAACAGTAAATGCTGAAATGAGTCTTATGGAAACTAATTAGATCCCACAATTACATGTCTAACCCTTATAATAAAATTCCTTATTCTCTGTCACCTCTAGTGGTTCCGCTTCTCTGATTGAACCTTTATTGACACTGAGGTGGGTACTACTGTTATCCCTGTTTTAAAGATGAGGATACTAAAGCATGAAGACATTAAGCATCTTGCCCAAAGTCAAACAGTCCACAAATGGGGAGAGCCAAGTTTTGAACCCAAGCAGTTTGGCTTAAGAGTATGTATGCGATTAACCACCATGCTATCTTCCTCTCAAACCTCAGTCTGAAACTGTGCACACAGAGGTAAATAAGTACTGTGATAAAAAGAACACAATTCTATGACAGCACGTAACAAAGAAGCCTGAATGAGATTATATCTCTCTCTGTTTACTTATCAATCTGAGCAGTCTATCTACTGAGAAAAATATGTGTTCAACAAAATAGCTGATGCAGGAGGGAAGGTGACGAAAATTTGGGCAAAGGTGAAGAAAAGGCAGGGGCACGTCCCTTCTCCTAACATCACCATTGGGATACAGTGGCTGTCGAATGCACTACAGAGAAAGCAGCCTACCGGGAGCATAACCATGCAGACGACGTTTACAGTGCTGAACTGATGAGAGGATAGTTTAAAGTGCACTAGATTGGGAATCAAGAAAAATTGCCTTATAATCCTAGCTCTACCACTGACTGTTGTATAACTGTGCGACTTCCCTGCTCTGAGCCTCAGTTTTCCCTTTCTAAGGATGGTATGGTTGGACTTCATAATCTCTAAGATTCCTTCTAGTTCTAGGATTCTATAACCATTAGCCTATGAAATTAGAGCCTGTCCAGGTTTTCAGCACAGTTAAGAAAGCACTTGGGTAATGAGCTTGGGATTCCTGGGTGATTATTTGCAGGCTCTTAATCGAAAAGAAGATAGTTAACATCTAGGTAGTTTTGCTGGAGCTCCTGAAGCGAAAGAAGGGATGGCTTGGCCAGCTTACCTGGTCACAAACCAGTCTCGCAGTCCCTGGCTATAGTCTATAAGCCATTTCTCCCACCAAGATCTCAAATGAATTCTTGTGTTGCAATAAAAAAAAAGATGAACACGTTCATTCTGGAGAGGTGATCTCTTCATCCAAAAAGTCTCCAGGGAAACTTTTATCAAATAGCTGAATGTGAAAGCAAAGCATGACTCAAGGAAACTACATGACCTTCTGCCCAGAGAATGATGAATACTTTCTGCCTTGGCGGGGAAGGAAAACATGAACTAGAATTGATTTGTTCTCTTCTCTCGGGAGAAAGTGGGAGTGAGGGCATTAGAAATTCCATTTTGAAGAGTCTAGATTCAAATCTTTGTATTTTCTTGATATGTGGGAGTTAAGAGAGAGAAAATACTTCTCCTGTTCAATTATGTTTGTTCTGCAATTTGAACAGAATACATTTTTCCGATTAAATTTTAAAATGATAGCATTTTTAAGTAAATGAGCAGTTCAAGTACTATGGCTAAGATTATAATTTAAGCAACCATCTATTAAAGAAAGAAAGAGAGAAAGATAACAACTACAGATTTAACATCATATTCTGAGGCATCTGAATAGGATAAGTGAAATACTGGCAGGCAGGGGGGATCTTCCTTCTATCTTTAAAGAGAATGAGGTGATTAAGAGATTGCTCTTAGGTCCATAAATATAAAGGTCCTGAAATTATGTGGATACAATGAGATCACAGTGCTCTGAGCTATAAGTCCATAAGGTACATTAACTAGTTCTCTAAATAAGAGAAATGAACTGACCTCATTTAATTAGCATGGAGTGGTTTTTAAAGGAAAAAAAAGAGGTTTCATTAACTGCTTATGAATGGCCCTATCTCAAAAGATGCAAATCCACAGAAGAACTTATGTTTGGAGAAAACGTCTATCTATCTCGCATCACAAGAAGCCATTTTTTATCCTTTTGCTTCCAGTTTTTCCTTCTGTTATGGCATTTGTTCAATTCATTCATTCATACATTCAAATATCTACTAAGCACAGATTTTACGTCAAGTACTGCGTTATTGTACTTTGGCATTGTCAAAGTACATTGTCATATTTTTTGGCTTTTAAGAACTGTTCAGATGTTAAGCCTCCAAGGCCAAGATTTTAATGCCAATTTTAAGATTTTTCACCTTTCTTTGGAATTTCTTCCCTTTCTCATTTTACTCCAACCCACCCCTTTAATCCAAGCTGTAGGCTATCAGGAAAGAGGAAAGTGGAAAGTGGGTGTGGCATGCAAGATAGCGTAAGTGCAAGCCACAGTTGGCATATAAAGGAATGTTTCCAAATGTCAAGACATTTTAATGATGATATATAAAACTCTACCCCACTCTCAATCAGAGGCAAGATATGCCCCTGTTCTTTAGACTCCTTTAGGATTCTGATCAATACCTGTGGACCGAAGTCTGCCACCTCCAACAAAGGAAAAACCAAAGTAGAGAACAAACAGTTCTGCCCAAGCATTAGCATTTGTCTTTAGCATCTCTTGTTCACTAGTGCTGGCTTGCTGCTACACTAGATTTTTCAGCCTCTATATCATGCTCACCTAGTTCTGGGACAGTACCCCGACCTCCCATCATCACTATTCCCTTATCCTGATTTTTTTAAATTTCATAGCACTTACTACCTCTTAACATATTATATATTTGTTTACAAGCCCTAAGAAGACAGTGAACTGTGTCTGTTTGTTCCCTCAGTACCTAGAATAGTACCTGGTTCATAGTTGAGCACTCCAAAAAATGTGTTTAATTAACAACTAATGAATGAGTGATACTTGCCTGTTCCTTTTTGCCATAGCTCACTCTTTGGGCCTCAATCTCCATGTCTTAGATCTTCTGAATCAATCTAATTTTCCTCTTCCTAGGGCATCAATCCTTTGCTTGCCCTACCTGATATGTAGATGGTGAACTGGACCCACATTTAACCCAGGGAAGAAAATAGCTAAATCAAGCATTTTTGCATATAAAAGGGCCCAACCACAAAACTATTCATTTTTCCTTAAGGCTATTTTTACGTTACTGTACATGTGAGTACTTAAAATAGTTTTGACCAAAACATATGAAGCAGAAACATAACTACACACCACAGCTCCCCTGCAGGTCCTCATACCCCTCCTAGGCAACATTTGCATTTTAATAGGGAACATTTTAAAGCCCTAGGCCTAGCTCATAGGAGTGAAGAACTCCGGGCCACATTAATTAGGGGGCAACAGAAACTGGGGACCTTTTTAACCTCCTCTCAAGTCACTCTATCTGGCCCCCTCTTCCACCAGCACACTGGATAGGCAATCCTTGAAAAAGAATTTAGAAAACACTGAATATTGGGAATCTGTTCCCTAAGGAGGGAATCAATCCAACCAACCACTTTTTTCTTTGCCAACTGTTATAGCTTATGTCCTCTAGACCAAGAACCCAAAAGGATTCTTTTTTCTATTGACAATTCAAGAGACTCTTCACACTCTCTTTGCTCTGTGTATTAAGGATCTATTTTCAAAGAAGTACATAGCCAGAGGGGAGAAATATGACTGAAGCGCATTCCCAACTACTCCAGAAGTGTCCTTGGTGTATGTTATGTTACCCCAGGGAATCAATGTGGGGATTGGGTTTGGGGAGTTGCACTTTGCACCTGCTGTCACGGATGAGATTGTCATAATACCTAGTAATGAAGTAAGAGGGGTGAGGGTAAGAAATCAATTAAGCAGGCAGTTTTTTAAAAAATAAACTATGTCTTTTGTAATATATATATTTTTTGTGTGTGTGTGTGTGGTACGCGGGCCTCTCACTGTTGTGGCCTCTTTCGTTGTGGATCCCAGGCTCCGGACGCGCAGGCTCAGGGGCCATGGCTCATGGGGCCCAGCCGCTCCGCGGCATGTGGGATCTTCCCAGTCTGGGGCACGAACCCGCGTCCCCTGCGTCGGCAGGCGGACTCTCAACCAGTGCGCCACCAGGGAAGCCCTGTAATAATTTTAGATTCACAGAAAAGTTGCAGAGATAATAAAGTGAGCTCTCATATACTCTTATTTTTTAATTAATTTTTATTGGAGTAGGGTTGCTTTACAATGCTATGTTAGCCTCCACTACACAACAAAATGAGTCAGCCATACACATACAGATATCTCCTCCCTTTTGGACTTCTCTTCCATTTAGGTTAGCACAGTGCATTAGGCAGAGTTCCCTGTGCTATACAGTATGTTCCCGTCAGTTGTCTATTTTATACTGTTCACTCAGTTTCCCCTGATGTCAACATCTTGTGTAACTATAATACATTTGTCGAAAGTAAGAAATTAATATTGATATATTCCTATTAACTAAACTATTGGATTTCATCAGTTTTTCCACTAATGTCCTTTTACTGTTTCAGGGTCCAATCTAGGATTCCACATTTCATTTAACAGATGGCTTTTTGGTACAATGTGAGAAGATCTAATCAAGAGGCCAAGCCTAGGCCAAGCTCATTAAGTTTCGGAAAGCTGCTCCCTCAGGCCTCTCTTTTACTGACTACGAATCCTGGTTAGCCCGCACTGCATGGTACAGTCAAGCGGAGTTTGGCTAAACAGCAAAATCAGAAAAGGATGTTGCAAGGAGAAGGACATCTTTCAGATCATGGAAAAGCATGAAGGAAAAGAAAGAAAACAACCTCAGGTGCCAAGTAGAGATTAGGTAGACAAAAAGGAATTTGATGGCCATTCTCCCAGAAACTTCAAAGTCACTAATCAGAGTTTCTGAAAATTCAGCAAGGAGAAGAAGCCACCAGGAACTCAGTAGGACTCCATGATGACCACAGTGGCAGAAGCGTGCTCAGGGGTAAAAAAGCATTATGGTCAGGCATTCAGGCTGACACACTGAATGACTCCCCTGCCTCCAACTCTATTAAGCATGGCAAACTGGTATGATCAAGTAGCCATGCTAGGGTTACTAAATCAAAGTGTGTCAAACACATGGAACGCTCTAGATGTTGCAAACTACAGTCCTGTGGGCCAAATCTGCTACCTGTTTTTGTCAATAAAGTTTTATTGGAACACTTAGCTACTTCCACTTGTTTAAGTATGGTCTGTGGCTGCTTTTGCACTACAAAGAGAGAGTTGATTAGTTGCAACAGGCCCACAAAGCCTAAAAGATTTACTAGCTGGCCCTTTATGGAAAGTGATCTAGATTGAATCAACAGGTAGAGAAATAAGAGGCTAAATGGTCTTTACCAAGTGGAAGCTATTCGTGTGCAGCTATTAGTCAGAATGCACAACCTACATCAGAGGTCTAGTGCATGGCCAGGGGCATATTCGGCCATGAGTGAGGCTTCCCTGGAGACTCTGGGAATACTGGACTGCTGAGCCTGTCTTCCACTCCAGGCCCCAGCTGCTGGAATCTCGAATTAAGTATAGATCACAACCATAGAAAGGCTGGAATGGCATGGTAGTGGGAAGGGGGAAATCAATCCTGACCAATGCTCTGGGAGAGCTTTGCATGAGCACAGTGATATTGAGAAACAGGAATAAGGGAAATCCTTGGGTAGAATCTATTTAAATATTTTAATGTTTTCCTTTCACAAGGTTGTAACTTCAGGATGACTAAAACATTAGATTACCATCAGATAAAAGAGTATTCTTATCACTCAAGTCTTTATTGAATACTTACTGCATGGACTACGGGATTACAAAGAGGAGTTATCCCCCTATGATTTTAGTGAGGGAGAAAAGACATGCACCCAACCACTTCTAATAAAAGTACAATACAGAAAGGATCAAAATGTCTAAACGCCTTCATTTAGTCCCAATCCCCTTTCACTTCTAGGACTGCTCTGCACTTCCTTTCCCTATATCCTCCTTCCAACCTTTTCCACCTGTGCTCTCTGGAATCAGCATTTCAAGATAAGCAAACTCTCCAACATGCCCAACTTCTTCACATAACACTTGTTTCCTTAACTGAAATCTGGCTCTACCACAAGCCCCCCGCTTCCCCACAAGCTCTCAAGAGCAGGCTGAGATCTATACTTAGAAAGAATAAAAAAAAAGCAGGCTGCTCTTTCCTCTACACTTCAGAAATCATACAACCATACTGCTTTTGTTGTCTTCATTTCAGAGATGAGAAGACAGGCCAAGTAACTTGCCCGAGGTCACACAGACAGTAAGTGGCAGAGCTGGGATCGGAACCCAGCTTGAAATGATTGGAGCACCATGCTCTTTACCATACTAGACAGCATTTCATATCCTCTATAATCCTCCATCATCACTTGTTGCTGAAAGTGAAACATCAGAAAACCAATAGACTTAAAAAAAATTTTTTTTGGATCAGATACTTTCCTAGAGTACCTGATGTATTTACCTGATGTTTCTGTAGGGGCAGTAGGGATTTCACAGGCTCACTTTACGTTCTTGCAGCACCTGTTACCCACCCACTCTTCTTTCTTGGAGCCAAAACATTGTCACCAGCAAACTAATAGTCTGTAGGCCAATTCTTATCTGATAGAACATCTGCCAGAAGGCATGAGGAAGTTAGAACCAGGAGAGTTTGAAAGAGATATAATCAGGAGAACTATGTGAGGAGAGGTGGAGAGAAGGCTGTTAACTAGCAGTGCTTCCTAATCAGTCTGCCCCAGCACTCTGGTGTGCTGCAAGCTACAGATGTGTCTATGCATTGATGATATATTGACCCACTCAGTCTCAAGGTCCCAGCGCTGATCGCCTCTGGGAGCTACAAGTCTCACCTTTTTACACCAGAGCTCCATAGAAACGTTTTCCACTTATGTCACAGTTGCAGTGCAGGGGTTTGGAAAGCACAGACCTTGAAGATGATGAAAATTGACGTTCTGGCCACCAAAGATTTCATGCCTTATACCTAATGTGGAACCTCTTCTTTCCTCCTGGTCTGCTATGATGTCAGAGATTCAGGGTGCCTTTCAGAGGCCTTGGGAGAGTAGGGTATGAGAGGAAGTGTGGAAGAGAAGCAGAGTCCACCCAGAGTGAGAGGAACTCATGGCATTCAAGGTGAAGTGGTGTCTGGCCTTTTAGAACAATTCCAACTCTCCTGATAAATCTTTTGCTTAGCATGCAAGATAGACGCACAAGCAGAAATGGCCTATTGACAAACAGGTGAACCTTTTTGCAATACTTGTGTCAGTCAGATCAGCCCTGATTAGATATGAACTGATATCTTGGCAATTCCCCAAATACAAATGAAGTGATAAAGGAATAGATATGTACAATTATATATGTGGAATCTAAAATATGATACAAATGAACTTATTTATACAACAGAAATAGACTCACAGACAAAGCAAACAAACTCATGGTTACCAAAGGGGAAAGGGGCAGGGAGGAATAAATCAGGAGTTTGGGATTAGCAGATACAAGCTACTATATATAAAATAGACAAACAACAAGGTCCTACTGTATAGCACAGGAAACTATGTTCAATATTTTATAATAAACCATAATAGAAAAGAAAAAAAAAAGAAATAGATATGTAGATAAAGGGAAACAGTCTTAGAAGGCTATATACCAAAATGTTGATAGTGGGTGTTTTTTCTCATTTTGTTAGGCCTTTCTGTATATTCTCATTTATTTCAACATTGTGTATGCATTTTTCCTACCATAAAAAATAATAGCAATAAAGCTATTACCATTTTGGGAAATGCCACTACTACAAAGTACTACATGACCTTGGATACATCCAAACCTCACTTAAACTCAGTTCCCCTATAAAGCAAATACCAGTGTGTTACAGGTTGTTACAATGCTCAACAGAAAAATTAGCAGACGTGTAGCAGGAACTCAATGCATATTTCTTTAAAGAACAAACAAGCCTTCTGAAAGGAGGATGTCAGCGATATAAATATGAGGTTAATTCTGCAAAAAATGAGAACAACAGAAGACTTTGAATTCAGGGTCAGACTGCTTAGCTTGTGTGCCTCTAGAGGTCAAGAAAAAGCAACACATGAAGCAAGTTAAGTAGAATGAGGAACCTTATTGCCAAGGAAGAAACTTACCCAAAATCTACTAACACACTTTGCTGTCCCATTGTTTACTCCTCTCTTGCTTTAACTCCTCTATTTTTCCTTTCCCTAGTGATATGAAAGTCTTAATAAACCTACAGGGTCCCCAAGCATGTTACTGGAAGACACATATTCTTAGATGTAAACCTAACCCATGGATGGAAATGTGCCCCTTCTGTCACGGGCCATAATGATCTGAGATTTTCTAAATGGACACATGATTCAGCTCAAGCCAATCTGACTTACTGCACCTACAAACTTGTGGTCTGTGGTATATATTTTTGCTCTAAGGAAGCTTTTGTCTCATCTCATTACTCTCTGTCAAGTACACATAGATAGAGGCTTTCAGTATGTTTACGTTTAAAAAACAAGAAATCAAGTAAGAGAACAGAGTAGGGACTGCCTGCCAAGCTTAAAGCAGAAGATGGGCAGCCGTAGCAGAAGGAGATTAGACTCAAAAAATCATCCTAAACCAAAACACATATTCAAAATTACTTATGTAATACTGTGTATCCGGCCCTGTTCTTAATACTTCACATATATCAACTCATTTAATTTTCACACAACCTCATGAGATAGGTACTTTTACTATCCCATTTTACAGATAAAGAAGCTGAGGCACAGACTCACTCATGTAACCCAGCTAGTAAGTGGTAGAACCAGCCCAACTCCCGGGTCTCTGCTTGTAAACCCATTGCTATGTTGTCCCTCTAGGAAACAAAGCACTTTCAAGCACAGGCTGCAATTAACCCAAGTAAAAGATAAACCCCCTAAGTGTTCCTTCTCTATTTCTCCAGGCAGTTTTTCTTTTCAAACATCCATCTTTTTTTTTTTTACATCTTTATTGGAGTATAATTGCTTTACAATGGTGTGTTAGTTTCTGCTTTATAACAAAGTGAATCAGTTATACGTATGTTCCCATATCTCTTCCCTCTTGCGTCTCCCTCCCTCCCACCCTCCCTATCCCACCCCTCTAGGTGGTCACAAAGCACCGAGCTGATCTCCCTGTGCTATGCAGCTGCTTCCCACTAGCTATCTATTTTACATTTGGTAGTGTATATATGTCCATGCCACTCTCTCACTTTGTCACAGCTTACCCTTCCCCCTCCCCATATCCTCAAGTCCATTCTCTAGTAGGTCTGTATCTTTATTCCTGTCTTACCCCTAGGTTCTCCATGACATTTTTTTTCTTAGATTCCATATATATGTGTTAGCATACGGTATTTGTCTTTAAGAAAATGTTCAAACATCCATCTTTATCCCTATTTATTCACCTCCTCTAGCCTGCAGTCATTGTCACCCACACTTATTGAAAATTAAGATCTTCAAAAAGGTATTTCAGCAGGACATTGTTTCAGCAGGTCCTGAAAATTAACTACTTACCTCTTCCCTGCCTTGTCATTCATCTGAGCTCACTGGCTCTTGTCCCGTTCGTAGTTGCCAGTGTACAAAAAATGATCATCTACTGCACACTTAACTGCTCTCCCACCTCCTGCCAATTCAGGTCATTCAAGAACGTGGTCTTTTATAGGAAATGAGAAAGGGAGCTGAAAGAATTCAATACCCAAAGAATGTACTGCACCCTGTCTTCATGTTCGCAATTAGTGGACCCAGCAGCTACACTGGCACTGGGAATGTTTTCGTTGGACAGAGCCTCTGAAAGACATTGCTGAATAATACGGATCTGTAAGCCATTACTACTCAGCACTTTGTCAAGAACACAATATTAATTACCCTCTAGAGCTTTTAAGAAATGGCTGATCCTTTGGAAGGAGGTGATTTCAACAAGTCACTTATTCCTCAGGTTGCAAATATGCTTAATTTCCTTCTTTGTGAAGAGTACTGTATTTTTCTATACGTATTGATTTTAACGAAGATATTTTCCATTTCTAAAGAACATGTTCTCCATTAATGGCATTTGAGTGGAAAGCAAAATGTTACAATACCGGCCAGAAAGGAAACCTTAGGAGGTCCCTGATAATACACCTGCAGGACCCTGCCATCTTGGGGCTGGAAGGGCACCTAAAGGCCAAGAAAGGATATAGTGATTGCGGCAGCTCATTCACAGTCCTCTCTGAAGGGCCTTTCTTGGTTGTTACCTGACTGGAGGAGGACTAATATGAACAAAAAGCCAAAGTAAGGCAAAGTGCAGAAAATAAATTAGAGTCAACAATATTAAAAATAAAAGAGAACAGATTTAAGCCAGTGACCTCTGTCTGCAGGGAATTCGATTTCATACTGGTCTTGGCCCAGCAGGAGACAGATGATTCAAGGTGTATGGATTTACTCAATCCACTTCTCCAAGGATTTGCTGAGAACCTACTGTGTGCCTAGTTTTGTGCTCAAAACCAAGACAGGAGGGAAGAGTGAGGGTTGATCTGAAGGGAGGATTAAAAAATAAGAAGAAATAAGAAGTCCTTCCCTCCAATGGATGAACCACTTAATTTGGGAGACAAGACACATTGACAGGAGACAGAGAACAGTTCACTGAATCTATAAGCAAGTGTAGAATAAGATGGTACATGTGCCATAGTTTCTCAAGGCTAAGACCCATGTGATTCCTTTGGAATTTTAACGGTTCTGAAAATGAAACATGTTTTACAGCTGCTGTGTACATATCATGTAGTGCTTCATTGTTTAATTTTTTTAAAACACCCCTGTGTTTACTAAAAACTGGGTCCACTAATTGCGAACATGAAGACAGGGTGCAGTACATTCTTTGGGTATTGAATTCTTTCAGCTCCCTTTCTCATTTCCTATAAAAGACCACGTTCTTGAATGACCTGAATTGGCAGGAGGTGGGAGAGCAGTTAAGTGTGCAGTAGATGATCATTTTTTGTACACTGGCAACTACGAACGGGACAAGAGCCAGTGAGCTCAGATGAATGACAAGGCAGGGAAGAGGTAAGTAGTTAATTTTCAGGACCTGCTGAAACAATGTCCTGCTGAAATACCTTTTTGACACTGCGCCACCAGGGAAGCCGCATAACTATTTCTGAATTATGGTTTTCTCAGGGTATATTCCCAGTACTGAGATTGCTGTGTCATATGGTAGCTCTACTTTTAGTTTTGTAAGGAACCTCCATGCAGTTCTCCGTAGTGGCTGTATCAACTTACATTCCCACCAACAGTGCAAGAGTGTTCCCTTTTCTCCACACCCTCTCCAGCATTTACTGTTTGTAGATTTTTTGATGATGGCCATTCTGGCTGGTGTGAGGTGATATCTCATTGTACTTTTTTTTTTTTTTTTTCTCATTGTACTTTTGATTTGCATTTCTCTAATGATTAGTGATGTT
>NW_020172000.1:1631018-1631238 GCF_003031525.2 Neophocaena asiaeorientalis asiaeorientalis
GTAGCTGTCCAGTTTTCCTAGGACCACTTATTGAAGAGGCTGTCTTGTCTCCATTGTATATTCTTGCCTCCTTTACCAAAGACAGGCTGACCATATGTGCATGTGTTTAACTCTGGTCTTTCTATGCTGTTCCATTGATCTATATTTCTATTTTTGTGCCAGTACCATACTGTGTTGATTACTGTAGCTTTGTAGTATAGTCTGAAGTCAGGGAGCCTGA
>NW_020172000.1:1631278-1641064 GCF_003031525.2 Neophocaena asiaeorientalis asiaeorientalis
AATGTAAGAGATTTCTGTGCATTAATTTTGAATCCTGCTACTTTACCAAATTCATTGATTAGCTCTAGTAGTTTTCTGGTAGCATCTTTAGGATTCTCAGCATCATGTCATCTGCAAACAGTGACAGTTTTACTTCTTCTCTGATTTGGATTCCCTTAATTTCCTTTTCTTCTCTGATTGCTGTGGCTAAACCTTCTGAAACTATTTTGAATAATAGTGGTGAGAATGGACATCCTTGTCTTGTTCCTGATCTTAGAGGAAATGGTTTTAGTTTTTCACCATTGAGAATCATGTTGGCTGTGGAGTTCTCATATATGGCCCTTATTATGTTGAGGTAGCTTCCCTCTATGATCTTGATGTAGGATTGTATTGCTATAAACTTCCCTCTTAGAACTGCTTTTGCTGCATCCCATAGGTTTTGGGTCATTGTGTTTTCATTGTCATTTCTTTTAGGTATTTTTTGATTTCCATTTTGATCCCTTCAGTGATCTCTTGGTTATTTTGTAGCATTTTGTTTAGCTTCCATGTGTTAGTATTTTTAAGTTTTTTTCCTGTAATTGATATCTACTTTCATAGCACTGTTGCTGGAAAAGATACTTGATATGATTTCAACTTTCTTAAATTTACCAAGGTTTGATTTGTGACCCAAGATATGATCTTTCCTGGAGAATGTTCCATGAGTGCTTGAGAGCAAAGGGTATTCTGTTGTTTTTGAATGGAGTCCTAAAATATCAGGTAAGTCCATCTTGTCTAATGTGTCATTTAAAGCTTGTGTTTACTTATTTATTTTCATTTTGCATGATCTGTTCATTGGTGAAAGTCGGTTGTTAAAATTCCATACTGTTACTGTGTTACTGTCAATTTCCCCTTTCATGGCTGTTAGCATTTTCCTTATGTACTGAGGTGCTCCTATGGTGGGTGCATAAATATTTACAACTGTTATATCTTCTTGGATTGGTCCCTTGATGATTGTGTCCTTCTTTGTCTTCTGTAATAGTCTTTATTTTAAAGTCTATTTTGTCTGATATGAGAATTGCTACTCCAGCTTTTCTTTGATTTCCATTTGCATGGAATATCTTTTTCCATCCCCTCGCTTTCCGTCTGCATGTGTCCCTAGGTCTGAAGTGGGTCTCTTGAGGACAGCATATATACGGGTCTTGTTTTTGTATCCATTTTGCCAGTCTATGTCTTTCAGTTGGAGCATTTAACCCATTTATATTTAAGATAATTATAGATATGTATGTTCCTCTTACCATTTTCCTCATTGTTTTCGGTTTGCTCTTGTAGGTCTTTTCCTCCTCTTGTGTTTCCTGCCTAGAGAAGTTCCTTTAGCATTTGCTGCAGAGCTGGTTTGGTGGTGCTGAATTCTCTTAAGTTTTGCTCGTCTGTAAGGGTTTGATTTTCTCTGTCAAGTCTGAATGAGATCCTTGCTGGGCAGAGTAATCTTGGTTGTAGGTTTTTCCCTTTCATCACTTTAAATATGTCCTGCCACTCATTTCTGGCTCGCAGAGTTTCTGCTGAAAGATCAGCTGTTAGCCTTATGGGGATTCCCTTGTATGTTATTTGTTGCTTTTCCCTTGCTGCTTTTAATATTTTTTCTCTGTCTTTAATTTTTTATAGTTTGATTAATATGTGCCTTCGTGTGTTTCTCCTTGGATTTATCCTGTATGGGACTCTGTGCTTCCTGGACTTGATTGACTATTTCCTTTCCCATGTTAGGGAAGTTTTTGACTATAATCTCTTCAAATACATTCTCAGAGCCTTTCTTTTTCTTTTCTTCTTCTGGGACCCCTATAATTTGAATGTTGGTGCATTTAATGTTGTCCCAGAGGTCTCTGAGACTGTCCTCAATTCTTTTCATTCTTTTTTCTTTATTCTGCTCTGCAGTAGTTATTTCAACTATTTTATCTTCCAGGTCACCTATCCCTTCTTCTGCCTCAGTTATTCTGCTGTTGATTCCTTCTAGAGAATTTTTGATTTCACTTATTGTGTTCATCATTGTTTGTTTGCCCTTTAGTTCTTCTAGGTGCTTTTTAAACGTTTCTTGTATTTTCTCCATCTATTTCCAGGAGTTTGGATCATTTTACCATCATTACTCTGAAATCTTTTTCAGGTAGACTGCCTATTTCCTCTTAATTTGTTTGCTCTGGTGGGTTTTTACTTTGCTCCTTCATCTGCCGCATATTTCTGTCTTCTAATGTTGTTTAACTTACTTTGTTTGGGGTCTCCTTTTCGCAGCCTGCAGGTTCATAGTTGCCTTTGTTTTTGGTGTCTGCCCCCAGTGGGTGAGGTTGGTTCAGTGGCTTGTTTAGGCTTCCCAGTGGAGGGGACTGGTGCGTGTGTTCTGGTGGGTGGGGCTGGATCTTGTCTTTCTTGGGGGAAGGCTGTGTCTGGTGGTGTGTTTTGGGCTGTCTGTGAGCTTAGTATGATTTTACGCAGCCTCTCTGCTAATGGGTGGGGTTGTGTTCCTGTATTGCTAGTTGTTTGGCATGGGGTGTCCAGCACTAGGGCTTGCTGGCCATTGGGTGGAGCTAGGTCTTAGCATTGAGACAGAGGTCTCTGGGAGAGCTCTCGCTGATTGATATTATGTGGGGTCAGGAGGTCTCTGGTGGTCCAGTGTCCTAAACTTGGCTCTCCTACCCTGGAGGCTCAGACCAGACACCAGGCTGGAGCACCAAGACCCTATCGGCCATACAGCTCAGAAGAAAAGGGAGAAAAAAAAGAAAGAAAAACTTTTTTAAAGTAAATAATAAACAAAATAAAAATTATTAAAATGAAAAAAATAGAAAAAAGAAGAGAGCAACCAAACCAATAAACAAATCCACCAATGGCAACAAATGCTAAAACCTATACTAAGATAAACATAAAAATCAGAAACAAATCAGTCACAGACAGCAAATCCGAAGTCTACAGTTGCTCCCAAAGTCTACCGCCTCAATTTTGGGATGATTTTTTGTCTCTTCAGGTATTTCACAGATGCAGGGTATATCAAGTTGACAGTGGGCATTTAATCTGCTGCTCCTGAGGCTGCTGGGAGAGCTTTCCCTTTCTCTTCTTTGTTCGCACAGCTCCTAGGGCTCAGCTTTGGTTTTGGCCCTGCCTCTGCGTGTAGGTCGCCCTCAGGTGTCTGTTCCCTGCCCAGACAGTTAAGGGATTAAAGCAGCAGCTGATTAGGATGCTCTTGCACACTCTGGCCCTTGGCAGGGAGGGGTATGGTAGTCATAATTGGAATGCGGGGTGAGCCTGCGGTGGCAGAGGCTGACATGACTTTGCAACACCCTGAGGTGCGCCATGGGTTTGCCTGGGGATGTTGGCCCTAGATCACAGGACCCTGGCAGTGACGAGCTGCACAGGCTCCTGGGGAGGGGTATGTGTGTGTGGATAGTGACCTGTGCTTGCACACAGGATTCTTGGTGGCAGCATTAGCATTAGCGTTTCACGCCGGTCTCTGGGGTCTGAGATGATAGCTGTGGCTCATGCCTGTCTCTGGAGCTTGCTTAGGCAGTGCTCTGCCTTGTGTGGGCATGAGGGGAAGGAATCCCCTCTCTACGTGCACCCTGAAACAATGGTCTCTTGCCTCTTCAGCAGGTCCAGACTTTTTCCTAGACTCCCTCCCAGCTAGCTGGAGCACACCAGCCCCCTCAGGCTGTCTTCATGCAGCCAACCCCAGTCCTCTCCCTTGGGTCTGACCTCAAATGTAATTGTGGGGAGGAAGGTGATTTCCACATCTTACTCCTCCAACATCTTGAAGGTCCCCCAGTTCAATTTTTTTTTACACTTCAAATTTAGAGAATAAATACAAATTGTGAGTGTAGCATTTCTGTTTTCATCTAAAGCTTGAAAACTGTAATATTAAAAAGGTTATCCAACTCTCTAAACCTGACCTTGAAACTCAAATACTGTGACAACTCTTCACCATACTTAGTTCCAGTTTAATCTACCCTGAAATTTGCCCCAGCCATCGATTCAATTTAGAACCTATTCTGAGTTCTACCTTCATGTTAATTCACATGAAGGATTGTTTGGAACTTCAGTGCTGGGAACTTATAACAGTTGAGTTTCAAAAACCATTTTAGAGTTTTACAGTTGCCAACTAGAGTACTTCAGCTTAAGGAATCATCCATCACACAGCTTGTTGTCAAATGTATTCCCCGTACATTTCACCTTTCGTCTCTCTCCTTCTTATGGGGGGAAGAAGGCAGAGTGATGGAGAGTCTGGTTGGTGTGGCTCAAATCACCATCAGGCATTGTTCTTGCCAGGACTACTCTTTCAGTTTACTCTTCTCCCTTTTTTATTTTGAGGAAAAATCTATTTAATGTCCCTCTCCTTTCTGATCAATACTACCTTTTTTCCACATGCAAACCATGACTTGCCAAAGTCATACCCTTATAAACAGCAACTTTTATAACTGGCTTCAACAGGATAGATTTTTAGAGATAACTTGTATTTCTTCTAATTAAACATAATTACATTTGCTGCTTACAAAAGAGGGTTTTAGAAAGAAATTTTAGACAGTTGTATCACAGGGAGTGTAGGTATATAGTCTATGGTTAACCAAATCAACCTGGTTTAACAATAACAATGACAAAAAACAACAATAAAACTGCATGAAACATTTGTTTCACTTGGAGTCAGTCCTGACTGAAGAAAATCTTTTTCAGTCAAAAACTGGCCTCCAAGGAGACACATTTTCTTATAATATGTACAAAAACTCTCCTTTCCATTTTTCTCACTCTTCTCACTGGTAGATTGGTGCTTGGTATGGATGTTGTAGGGCAATGTTTGCATGATTGGTTATAACACTAACAAAAACTGTGAGATATCCTTTTTCAGTTGAGAAGATATTAGCCTTTCACATATTTCCATTAAGGAAAAAAGAAAGGATTTGCCTGATATCATTAGTGATAGAATTTGGTTTAGAACCCCTGACCATGGTATATTACACTAACACTATATTTCCAAGCAGACCTGGCCCAGCTCTGAAATAGTTCTTCAGACAAAATTATATGGGAGAGGGCAAACCTCAGGGCAAGAAGTGACCCTAGCACTAAGCCACTAGAAGACCTTTATTACAGTTAATTGTCATTGACCCCATCTCAGAAATTCATGGGTTCACTTCATCTCCTTTGCCTTCTAAAGTAGACAAACCTCCCCTAGATGTAGTTTACTCGGGAATTCCTACTGCTGACTTGTTTTCTGCAATTTTGCTCAGTATTTTCTGCTCTGGAGGATCCTAAGGAGATAAAGTTTCATCTTGAAAAGTCAGGAGAATTTATTACTATTATTGTCATACCAGGGAAAGGAGATGAATTTATTTAGCAGCATCTGAAAATAGAATTGCCTCAGCGTTGACGCCTGCTGCTGATGCTAAATGATGAATACTAAGCACCTGGCACACAATTTGTGCATCTCTTCATTTATCTGTTCTTCATATTCCGGTGCTTAAAGATGCATGTAGCACATTTTCACTGTGCTCTACTCTGGGTTGGGAGCCAGGCAGTAGATGTCACTGATTATTTGCTGAGCATCCATATCACATGGGGAACTGTACAAAGCACAGCACAGAACTGTAGGAAAAACATAAGTGTGTAGAATCCAGCCAGGAATCCTGCATCTGAATGCTAGCTCTGTGAAGCTCCCAGCTTGGTGACCTTGGGCAAATTACTTAACTTTCCTTAGATTCACTGTCCTTAACTCTAAAATGGGAGTAATAATAGCTGTCCTATATTACTTAGAGGGTTGATGTGAGGTTCCAATGTGTTATTACTTGGGGTAGAGCTCTGCAAAATGTGGTGTGTCTCTGCGTGTTGAAGGCCAAGGACAGGCCTTACCATAGCTATAGTGGGCAGCATCCTCACTGCTTCATGAAGTACCTCCCAATACATCTACCACGGAACCCTTGAGGCCTACATTTCTTTTACTTGAGGATAAAACCTTTCATTACACAATCAGAGGTCTGCTTCAAACAGTGGTCCCATGTAGAGTGGAAAGTGTGTATTTGAACTTTGGAGCCAGACCCATTCAGTTACTAACTCTGTGATCCTGGAAAAGATGCATAACATCTCTGAGCCTCTATTTCTTCAACTGTAAAGTGGAGATAAGCAGTAGTACATACTTTCATAGCGTTTCTAGGAGGTTTGAATGAGATGAAGTCTGCCAAGTACCTAGCAGATGCTAGGCTCACTAAATGGTAGTTCCTTTGGGAAACAAGGGAGTAGGGTGGGTGTCAACAATGCTCTCCCACTCTTACGCTTTAATCTATTACCTTAAGGCTGGCAAGAACACACCTAAAACAGTTAAGAAAATGATAACAGGAACATACATATCGAAAATTACCTTAAATGTAAATGGATTAGGGGATTCCCTGGTGGTGCAGTGGTTAAAAATCTGGCTGCCAATGCCGGTGACATGAGTTCAAGCCCTGGCCCGGGAAGGAACCACATGTCATGGAGCAACTAAGCCCATGCACCACAACTACTGAGCCGGCACTCTAGAGCTTGTGTGCCACAACTACTGAGCCTGAATGCCACAACTACTGAGGCTGCATGCCACAACTACTGAGGCTGCATGCCACAACTACTGAAGCCCACACGCCTAGAGCCCGTGCTCTGCAACAAGAGAATCCACTGCAACGAGAAGCCTGCACACTGCAATGAAGGGTACTCCCCACTCACCTCAAACAGAGAAAGCCTGTGCACAGCAACAAAGACCCAACACAGCCAAAAATAAAAATAAATAAATTTATGTTAAAAATATGAAAATGGATTAAATGCTCCAAACAAAAGACATAGACTGGTTGAATGGATAAAAAAACAAGACCCATATATATGCTGTCTACAAGAGGCCCACTTCAGACCTAGGGACACATACAGACTGAGAGTGAGGGGATGGAAAAAGATATTCCATGCAAATAGAAATCAAAAGAAAGCTGGAGTAGCAATTCTCATATCAGACAAAATAGACTTGAAAATAAAGACTTCCACAAGAGACAAAGAAGGACACTACATAATGATCAAGAGATCAATCCAAGAAGAAGATATAACAATTGTAAATATTTATGCACCCAACATAGGAGCACCTCAATACATAAGGCAAATGCTAGCAGCCACAAAAGGGGAAATCGACTTTAACACAACAATAGTAGGGGACTTTAACACCCCACTTTCACCAATGGACAGATCATCCAAAAGGAACATAAATAAGGAAACACAAGCTTTAAATGACACATTAGACAAGATGGACTTAATTGATATTTATAGGACTCCATCCAAAAACAACAGAATACACTTTCTTCTCAAGTGCTCATGGAACATTGTCCAGGAGAGATCATATCTTGGGTCAAAAATCAAGTCTTAGTAAATTTAAGAAAACGAAATCATAGCAAGTATCTCTTCCAACCACAACGCTATGAGACTAGATAACAAGTACAGGAAAAAAATCTGTAAAAAATAAAAACACATGGAAACTAAACAATACACTACTAAATAATCAAGAAATCACTGAAGAAATCAAACAGGAAATCAAAAAAATACCTAGAAACAAATGACAATGGAAACACAACGACACAAAACTTATGCGCTACAACAAAAGAAGTTCTAAGAGGGAAGTTTATAACAATACAATCCTACCTCAAGAAACAAGAAAAAACTCAAATAAAAAACCTAATCTTACACCTAAAGCAATTAGAGAAAGAAGAAAAAGAAAACAAAATTAGCAGAAGGAAAGAAATCATAAAGTTCAGGTCAGAAATAAATGAAAAAGGGGCTTCCCCAGTGGTGCAGTGGTTGAGAATCAGCCTGCCAATGCAGGGGACACGGGTTCAATCCCTGGTCCAGGAAGATCCCACATGCCGTGAAGCAACTAAGCTCGTGTGCCACAACTACTGAGCCTGTGCTCTAGAGCCCGTGAGCCACAACTACTAAGCCTGTGTGCCACAACTACTGAAGCCCACACGCCTAGAGCCCATGCTCCGCCATGAGAGAAGCCACTGCAATGACAAGCCCACACACCACAACGAAGAGTAGCCCACACTCGCTGCAACTAGAGAAAGCCCGCGCCCACCAACGAAGACCCAACACAGCCAAAAATAAATTAAAAAAGAAAAAAAGAAATGATGAAAACAATAGCAAAGATCAACAAAACTAAAAGCTGGTGCTTTGAGAATATAAACAAAATTGATAAACCATTAGCCAGACTCATCAAGAAAAAAAGGGAGAAGACTAAAATAAACAGAATTAGAAATGAAAAAGGAGAAGTAACAACTGACACTGCAGAAATACAAAGAATCATGAGAGATTGCTACAGGCAACTATATGCCAATAAAATGGACAACCTGGAAGAAATGTACAAATTCATAGAAAAGCACAACCTTCTGAGACTGAACCAGGAAGAAACAGAAAATATAAACAGACCAATCACAAGCACTGAAATTCAAACTGTGATTTAAAATCTCCCAACAAACAGAAGCCCAGGACCAGATGGCTTCACAGGTGAATTCTATCAAACATTTAGACAAGAGTCAACACCTATCCTTCTCAAACTCTTCCAAAATATGGCAGAGGGAGGAACATCCCCAAACTCATTCTACGAGGCCACCATCACCCTGATACCAAAACCAGACAAAGCTGTCACAGAGGAAGAAAACTACAGGCCAATATCACTGATGAACATAGAGGCAAAAATCCTCAACAAAATACTAGCAAACAGAATCCACGAGCACATTAAAAGGATCATACACCATAATCAAGTGGGGTTTACCTCAGGAATGCAAGGATTCTTCAATATATGCAAATCTATCAATGTGATACACCATATTAACAAACTGAATGATAAAAACCATCTGATAATCTCAACAGATGCAGAAGAAGCTTTTGACAAAATTCAACACCCATTTATGATAAAAACTCCCCAGAAATTAGGCATAGCAGGAACCTACCTCAGTATAATAGGGCCATATATAACAAACCCACAGCCAACATTGTTCTCAATGGTGAAAAACTGAAAGCATTTCCTCTAAGATCAGGAAGAACATAAGGTTGCCCACTCTCACTGATATGATTCAACATAGTTTTGGAAGTTTTAGCCACAGCAATCAGAGAAGAAAGAGAAATAAAAGGAATCCAAATCGGAAAAGAGAAGTAAAACTGTCACTGTTTGCAGATGACATGATACTACACACAGAAAATCCTAAAGATGTCACCAGAAAACTATCAGGGCTAATCAATGAGTTTGTTAAAGTAGCAGGATACAAAATTAATGTACACTGTGCTCCGCAAAGGGAGAGGCCACAACAGTGAGAGGCCCACATACCTCAAAAAATAATAATAAAAATTTTTTTAATTTAGAAAACTGTCACTGTTTGCAGATGACATGATGCTATACATAGAGAATCCTAAAGATGCTACCAGAAAGCTACTAGAGCTAATCAATGAATTTGGTAAAGTAGCAGGATACAAAATTGATGCACAGAAATCTCTTGCATTCCTATACACTAAGGATGAAAAATCTGAAAGAGAAATTCAGGAAAGATTCCCATTTACCTTTGCAACAAAAAGAATAAAATACCTAGGAATAAACCTACCTAAAGAGACAAAAGACCTGTATGCAGAAAACATTATGACACTGATGAAAGAAACTAAAGATGACACAAGCAGATGGAGAGATATTCCATGTTCTTGGATTGGAAGAACCAATATAGTGAAAATGACTATACTACCCAAAGCAATCTACAGATTCAATGCAATCCCCATCAAACTACCAATGGCAATTTTCACAGAACTAGAAGA